>NW_006921612.1:9501709-9574638 GCF_000298275.1 Orycteropus afer afer | reverse complement strand
GTAACTATGGGGAGGAAGTGGGAGGGGAGCTGCTGCATTGTAAATTTTGGTCAATGACATGAGACAAAGTATATGTGAACTGCTGTATGAAAAAAGTGTCTTAGACCAAAAATTTTGAGGAACACTGGCCTAGTAGTCACTGGCATCCCCTAAAAATATATGAGAAATAGAAATGCAGGATTCTAGGCCCCAGCCAAGACCTGCTGAATCAGATTTTGTATTTTAATAAAAATATTTAATTAACATTTGATTAGCATAGGTCTGCTTCATATAGAGAGTTGCACTTATAAAAGTATTTATAATTGTCAACTAAGTTTTGGTGCTAAATCCCATCAGACTAACACTTTTCTTAGACTGAAGTTTGAATCAGGAAATAAGCTCATAGCAAAATTCAGGCCCTTACAGTCATTGTAGCAGCCAGAAGCAAAGGCATCACAGGTCCACAACCACCTGAGCAAGAAAATAGGGAGGGCAAACCTGGGAGGAGGAGCCCTAGCTGTGGCAATTATGGAGACAGACAAAGGCCATCTAGCCATGGTGTCTATGCTGAGTGAATCCTGAGTCAGTAAGTGAACAATCAGTTCAGTGGGACCCAGCTAAGGTGGTCATTGTTGGTGGTCTTGCCTCCCTAGGCCCATCCATCCTACCTACCACAGTTTGTATGTTCTCTCTTACCAACATTAATCCAGCAGTCTCTGTGTTTGATGTCTCCAGGTTACCCTGGTCTGGATGGTCTGCACTCTGCAGCCTTAGGTCCATCACCCCAACCCATAACTAGCTCCCTCAGACACCAGCCCTACCCAAAAGCCCACACCTGGGTGATGAAAGGATTAAACAATCAGTAGGCTGGGGATACAGGGGCAAGATGTAGCTGGGATGGTGGCAAAGTGTGGAGATAGCAAGAGCTAAGCAAAGTACCAGGGCCCTATGCAAGAGGCTGAGAGTTGGCACAGGGCTGCAGTGCTAGAGGCTAATCAGAAATAAGGAAAGGCCACTGTCCAACACAGGGAATGCAGGTACAGAGATACTGAAACGTGGGGCCGAGGGGGAGGTCTGGGAGAGAAGGACCAGAGCCCAGCTCTCCTGGCTGTCTGGGACAGAATTCTATGTCTAGAGGCTTCACCATCCTCTGTGCTACCATCAGACCAGGGTCAGGTCTAAGTTCTCAGAGGAAAAGTCAGGGACAGGCTGATACATCCAAACACTTCTTCTAGAAAATTCTCTCACTCGGTACTTATTCCCTGTCACTTTGCCCACAGTGCTGATAAACCTGTCTAGTTTCCCAGTCCACTCTGGGGAGAGGGCTGGAAGCAGTCAAGAGCAGAGCAGATGAAAGATCACCAAGGAAATACGTGGTGTCACCCTTGAGAGGGTGTGCTAGAAGCAAGAAATGAGATGGAGAACTTAAAAATCACATGAAGAACCAGAAAAAGACACCATGCTGGTGCCATTTGGTGTTGTAAAAGACAGCCATACAACTTCATCAGCCCTGAAGACACTGCTGTATTACCATATCGTAAAAAAGTGCTGTTCCAATGATGATCCTGATGATGAGTTATCAGAAGATTGGATTATTTCCAGTGGACTTTTCTAACTTCAGAAGTCAGGGAATTACAGAATACATTTTAGAAATATTTTTTTTATCAAAATCCTTAAAATTATACTATTATTGGTGCTAAGAGGAGTAAATTTCAGACTTTTGGAAAATTCACTCAGACATAGCATTTTAACACTTGGGCTTCAAATTAAACAGCCTATGTTTAAGTCCCAGCTCCAATCACTTTCTAGCTCTGGACTACTTACTTAACCTCTTTGTTCTTGCAATTCTTCATTTGTAGAATGAGGATGATGGAACCTACCTGAAAGGGCTGCTATGAGATTTGATGAGATAGTGCTTAAGGAAACCCTTAAAACAGAGCTTGGCCATATGTTGCTGTTATTGTTAGTTGCCACTGAGTTGGCTCTGACTCATGGTGACTTTATGTAGAACAGAATGAAATGTTACCTCGTCCTGCACCATCCTCATAATCATTGGTATGTTTGAACTCATTGTTACAATTATTGTGTCTATCCACCTCATGAAAGATTTTGCTCATTTTCACTGCCCCTTTACTTTACCAAAAATGATGATGTCTTTTTCTAGCAATTGTTCTTTCCTGATGACAGGTCGAAAGTCAACAAGATGAAGTCTCACCATCTTTCCTAAGGAGCATTCTGGCTGAACTTCTTCACAGACAGATTTGTTCATACTTCTGGCAGTCCATAGTAGATTCAATATTCTTCACCAACACCACAATTCAAATATGTCAATTCTTCTTAGATTGTCCTTTTTCATTGTTCAGCTTTTGCATGCAAATGCAGTGATTAAAAACACCATGATTTGAGTCAGATGGACGTTAATCATCAGTAACATCTTCACGTTTTTAACACTTGAAAGAGGTTTTTTACAGAAGATTTGCCCAATGCGATGTATTGTTTGATTTCTTTACTACTGCTTCCATGGACACTGAGTGTTGATCCAAGTGAAATCAGATCCTTGACAACTTAAAAGAAAGAAAAAAAAAAAAACCTCACTGCCATCAAGTCGATTCTGACTCATAGCAATCCCCTTTGGGTTTCCAAAGTGTTAAGTCTTTATGGAAGTAGAGTGCCTAATCTTCCTTCCTTGGAGTGGCTGATGAGTTTGAACAGCCAACCTTCTGGTTAGCGGTCAAATGTCGTAGGCTCTATGCCTTTAGGACAGAGTAAAACTGCCCCATAGTGTTTCCAAGACTGTAAATCCTTATGGAAGCAGATTGCCTCATCTTTCTCCCATGGAGCAACTGGTGGATTTGAACTGCCAATCTTTTGGTTAGCAGCTGAATGCTTTAGCCACTATGCTACTAGAGCTCCTTTTATCAGTTCATAGCACATAATAAGTGTTCATTAACGCTGGGTTAGTTTCCCATGGCTGCCATAACAAAGTACCAGAAATTGGGTGGCTTAAAACAACAGTAGTATATCCAATCTAGTTCTGGAACCTAGAAGTTCAAAATAAGGTGTCAGCAAGGTCAGCAATCAGTTTGTTCTAGCCTTAGACTGAAATAGGATCAATTTATTTTATCCTTAGCAAACATCAAGTATTCAAAGAATGGATGAAGCTCATCTGCTACAGATTTAAGGAGCTCATAGATAAAGGGCAAGCTTTGTACTTGGAAGACCCAGGTTTAAATCCTAGCTCTGCCTTTTTACTATCTGTGGAACCTCTGTCAAGTTATTTAATTTCTCTGTATCCCAATGTCCTCATCTGTAAAATGGGAATGTTAAATTTGTGTTAAGGACTGGATGAGGTTATACATTGAATATGTCTCCAAAAAATACGTTATAAATCCAAGCCTCCATACCTGTAGTTATAATTCCATTTGGGAATGGATTGTCTTTGTTACATTAATAAGGCAAGATTAGTATAAGACATATCTGAGTGAATCTTTTTTGAGACAAGCAAGCAAGCAGAGATGGGGGAAGAGAGACACCAAGACACATGAAGATCTCCAAAGAACCAGGAAGCAGAAGCTGAGGAGGCAAGGACCTTCCTCCAGAGCCAACAAAGAAAGACTTCTCCTGTAGCTAGCACCTTGAATTTAGACTTCTACCCTCCAAAATTTGTTAATGTTACCCACTTGTGGTATTTCTGTTAAAACAGTCTTGGATAACTAAGACAGATTAGAGAACCCAAACACTGTACCTGACGTGTTGCTATTAAAATATATTGATTAGCATAGCTCATTTACAAAAATACTTTGGGGAGGAGGCAGTTGGCAAACATAGAAAGTGCATGTTATTTGCATAAAAATACAGTTTTCACTGAAAGAAACTGCCATGCAGAGAAAGCATCCCAAAAGGATGGGGAAGAAAAATGTGGCATCAGCCAGCCTTAGAGTGGAGACATGCAGCAGGTTCTGCAGATACTACTGGGTGGAACACATGGCAAGTCCCCCTTATTTACATTGCTTCCTTTCTGCCACACCAGGCTTCCTTCTCAACATTAAACAAAAAAACCAAACCCATTGCCTTTGAGTCAATTCCAACTCATGGTGACCCCAAGTATTACAGAGTAGAGCTGTTCCATAGGATTTCATTAGCTGTAATCTTCACAGAAGGAGCTCTGGTAGCATAGTGCCTAAGGCACTTGACTGCTAACCAGGAGGCTGGCGGTTCAAACCCACCAGCCACTCCTCGGAAGGAAGGTTGGGCAATCCTACTTCCGTAGTGACAACTGCCTCGGAAACCCAAGGAGGGGTCGCTATGAGTCAGGGCCGACTCGACGGCAAATAACAATAATCTTCACAGAAGCCGATCACCAGGCTTTTCTTCTCCAGTGCCACTAGATGGGTTTGAACCGCCAACCTTTAGTTAGTACCCAGGCACAAACTGTTTGCTCCCCCAGGGACCTATTTTTACCTATCTAGAAATGAGCCAGAGGCATTTTTGTGACTGCTTCTTTGAAACTCAAACCCTGATGTGATTTCACTGGGGCCAGAAAAATGAAAGTGCTAGGACAGTCCAAGAAAGAGGACCAAGAACAGAGATTTACAACTCTGAGTTCAAATCACAGCACGAGAAACTTAGAGCAGATACAAGGAAAGGTTTACTCCAGCTTAGAAAGAACTCTGTAAATTCTTCCTTTTCTCTTGAGTCTGTAAGGTGGCCCACCTAAACGGACTGAGGCCCTGTCTCTGCCCAGATTCAACCCTTAGCTGACTTCCTATCACCTACATGATAAAATATAAGCCCCAGAGCATGGCATGAAAGCCTTCCTGGATTGGACTCTCCATCCCCCATTCCCAGGGACCCATACCAAGAGCATAGCTTACAGGTAAGGAGCTCCACTTGGGACCCACACTATTTTCTCAGGTTACAGCCCAGATGCACAACTTACTGTGTGAATATAGGCATGGTACCTAACCTCTCTGAATCGCTCTGTGTCTAAGGACAAGTCATCCAATCTAGAAGTGCTTGGAAATGCAACCAACCCCTGGCCAGACTACTGTCATTCTCAGTGGAATTCTCAGACTTCGGAAAAAGGTCTGAGTCAGTGGACCCAGAGAAGATGGGGTCTGGGGAAGCTAGTGAGCTCCCCCATCAGGATAGAAAGGGGAGCCAGAGGCTAAAGGCTTTCAGGCACCATCTCAGCAACAGAATCAGGAACTAGAGCCCTCAGCTGTGAGAGTCCTGTCAGATTTCTTAAACTTTTGCCACTTCCCCCACTTTTGTCCCTTTTGTTACCTCCTCTGCTTTTTGTGATCGTTAATTAACCCCTTATAGCAGGAAGGGCTTTCCTACTGGGAAGGCAAAGAGAGAAATTTGAGAGGTGCCCATTCTTGGACCAGACCTGCCCAGAGCAGGTCTAAGCAAGAGGGTCTATGTCAGGATTTAAGGATCTGTGGGGGCAGCTGAGGCCTGGAGCTACCACATTCAGAAATATCTTGGGGTCCCAGCCACTCTCTAAGGAAGGGTCTGATAAATTGAGGGGACATATAAAACCTCATGACCACCTTCTCTCCCCAGGGGTGTTTTGGGTGTTTCTGAACTCCCAGCCCAGATTGCTTCACAAGTCTTCACTCTGAGTAAGTTGCCTTTGGAGGAGGTGGCCTTTGACCAAAACTTTTGCATTGCTAATTACATTTTCAGTCTTCCCTCCTATCTGCCCTGACTCTTCCCTTTCTCATCCAATTCTGCACAACAGTGAGAAAGATCAGGAGGCAAAGGGTAAAATAACAGGAAGGCAAAGTGGAAGACAACCAGAGAAGAAGCTTTCGTTTAGCCTGCGGGCTCTGAGAAATTTGACTCAGACCCAGGAAGCTCCCACTCTGACTTAGGAAGGTACAGGTAGAAGTGAGTAAGTTTAGGAGAGGAGAGAATGCTCCAAAAATTATTCAGTGATGCATCTGGGCTCAGAGCACTTATGTGTGTAGTGTGTGTGTTGAGGAGATAACATTTGTATAGTACCTAATGGTTGGTGGTTTGAATTTACCTCAGAAAATTGGTCTAGCAATCTGCTTCCAGGGAGATAAGAATATTGAGTATACTCCCAAGGCAAAGAGTAGTGAACATACCAAGGGCTGCCAGAAGAACGAACAAACCTGTCTTAGAAGAAATACAGCCCGAATGCTCCTCAGAAGCAAGAATGGTCAGACTTTGTCCCTTGTACTTTGGTCATGTTATCAGAATAACCCTGGAGAAAGATAGCATACTTGGTAAACAGTGTCAGCGTAAAAGAGAAAGACCCTCAAGAAGATAGATAGACAACAACTGTGGGATGGTGCCGGACCAGGCCATGTTTTGCTTTGTTGTATATATGAATTGTTAGGAGTTGAAAACCAACTTGACGCCACCTACATAGCAACAATCTACTTCTGAAAAATCAGGCATTGGAAACTCTGTGGAGCATAGTGCTACTCTGACACACATGGGGTCACCATAAGTCTGAATCAACTCACAGGCAAAAGATTTCCTTTTTTAAACAAAAAATGCGTTTTCTACATACATTATTTCCTCTGATCCTTATAGCCGAGGTAGGAATTCTTGTCAATACACAGATGAGGAAACTAGAGTTTGGACTGGCTCAGTGACTGGACAGATAAGTATGAGAACTGGGATTTAAACCCAGATTGCCAGACTCTGGGGATCATGACCTTTGAGTCACCACTTGCCACTCACACACCCACTGAAGTAGTAGATGTCAAGAAACCCATCCTTAGGAGGTCCCACAGTTGTAAGACTGTTATTAAAGCTTTCAGATGAAGAGATTTCACTCATTCCCATATTGAACCTTCACACTGTCAAAATCCTCTTCCTTATCTAACCCGAGTTTGGTTTTTGGGTCTGTCAAAATCCTCTTCCTTATCTAACCCAAGTCACTCATGCTATAGTTTAAGCCTGTTCGCTCCTGTTCTGTCCAGAACAGAGGCAGAGGGAACCACCCACTCAACAAGCATACTATAAAAATCCTTAATGTTCTTGCAGACAATCATCCCTCAGCCTCTTCTTCCCTCCAACTTCCCTAACAATTCTAATTTTTTAGTCCTTTACTCATCTCTGAGGGCAGCAGCCTGGGGTGGTGGGAGGCCCTTATGGGGAGGCACAGCAAGCTCAGTCTTGAAATCAAGTGAAGGCTAAAGCCCATCTCTGCCACTTGGCAGCCATGTGTCCTTGGGTGTGTGCCCTCCCCAGAGGATCAACCATGCTGTCTGTTGGGAAGACTAAGTTAGGCTATGCACTATCTATCACAGTGCTAAGCTCATGATAGGCATTCAATGAATAGCAGTCTCTCATCATGAGAGATTCTTGTCCAAACCCACGTTGTACCCAAACTAGTCCCCTTACATATGCCATAAGCCCTGTTCTGCCCTTTGTCCTGCTCACCTCTGCTCCATTTGTCACCATTTCCCCAATTCCCATGGTCCTCTCTCTCGTGAGTGGACTGCCCTCCCTGTCTTCACTAGGAGTCCTCTTCAAAACATGGCAACTTCACTATTTTGCCATCCTGGGTATTATGAGATCATCAAACAGACCTGGCCATGTGAGGTGTCCCTTGAGACCCCTCCCCAAGACACCACTGTAACCTCTCTCCATGTGGATGGGCACGTGGAGGCCCTCCCTAACCCAGCTTAAGATCCCTGATTTCCTGGTTTAGGAGATGGAGAGGTAAGTCAAGAAAAGCAGAGTAATGGCCCAACTGAACTCAAGATAGGTGACATCTCTAGCTTGGCTACAATCTGCAGACTTGTCACTCTGCCTTGGAAGATTAGATAAGTAAGAAATGTTCATTCATCAAAAAATCCAACTCTAGATACCCAATGTCTTATTGTCTTCAGTTTGTGCCCACAGTGTTTGTGAGGTTAACTTGGCTAGCAGTATTTAAAGTATAGAAATCAAACAGACACATTTCTCCTTCTCAAGGTTACACTCCCCCATCCTTTCAATCATCTCCACACTGTTGACTCTTTTCCAAACACCTCTTCCAGACACTTTGAGTTTTCCAAAATGGCAGCCAGCCCTAAATCCAGCTAAGCCTTTGGGACCTGAGGCACCAAACCTTCCTTTTCTCTTCCTTTCCCTTGGCCAGTCATTATTACTGCCCCTGGGTTTTCTGGAAAGAAGCACAGCCACATGTGTCTCAGGGTCTTTCACCTATTTCCTCTTTGCTGCCTGATTGATTGGCTCAACACTGCAATACAAGACCCCCCACCTGCCTTGACACCTGCTTACCAGAATTGGTAATTTGACAGAATTTGAAATGATGAATGTGTCATGTCCTGTTTGCATTTTACACAGTTGGGAGAAATTAATAAGATACATTTAAAAAAAAAAAAAAAACAGATGAGAGAAAAGCAGTTTCTTTGGCTAGGGTCTGATGGCCAAGTTTCATCCTCCAGGGGAAAAAAAAAAAAATATGACAGCCAAGTTCTACACACAGGAAAAGTGGACTTGATTTTAGAGATAGCAGGAACCTTGAGAGGTCATCTGGGTCATGCCCCTGCCTTCACACAGGCTCTCAGCCATTCTGACATAGTCAAAGCTAAAATGCTCCAAAGACTAAGGTTCCCTTTTCACTCTGCATCCCAAGATCACAAGATCTGCTTCATGAGCTGATGATGTTCCTCTGATGAGAGGCTGAGCTGCAGAGGGTCAAGAGAGCACAGCATGCTGGGTTGTTCTGTCTGTTGTTCCTCCCATGCTAACCCCTGCACACATCAGCACTAGCACTACCACACCTATCTGGCAACAACCACGGCCTCTCTCTCTCTCCCCAACAGAAGGTCTCTTGTTTTTCCCTTCCAGTCTCAACCTTGGGTATAAGGACTCAACTC
Organism: Orycteropus afer afer; assembly: GCF_000298275.1. Lineage (NCBI taxonomy): Eukaryota > Metazoa > Chordata > Mammalia > Tubulidentata > Orycteropodidae > Orycteropus > Orycteropus afer. The sequence continues at coordinate 9,565,786 of NW_006921612.1, read as the reverse complement.
AGGCTAACATCTTCTAAGGGTGTTGCCATCTTTGATGTGGTCTGTCATGGTGAAAGGGAAGGTAGTGAAGGAGATGCCTGTACTGGATGAGGGTTTAAGCTTGACGGTACTTCCAACTCCGATTCTGGGACTTTCCTGGCAAACTGGGATGAATAATTTCAGTAACACAGATCCAGCAAGCTTCACCCTCTCCTGCTGAGAAGCCAGGGCCTGGGACTCCCTGACTATCTTTGACAAGAAAAAGAAAACCAAAAATCATTAAGCAGTGGGCCTTGATTTGGTCAAGCTGGCATTGAAAGTTCCACATCCTAAAAACATCCCAACCCTTTCATTCTTTATTTAATTTCTCAACTCCTCTCCCACCCATAAAACCAATTTGAAACTTGCAAGTGAATGCATTCAATAGTGTATAATACTCAGAAACTGCTACAGCCATGTTGTCTCTCTAAGCTTCTGTTCTCTCACCTTCCCCCTCTCTCTCATTCTTTCTGTGCCCCTCTGTCATTCTTCCCCATCCCACTCCTTCTCTCAACATGTATGTTTCTCTGTCTCTCTCTGCTTACCTTCACGTCTCTCTCTCCTCCCATGTCCTCTCTCTCTCTCCCGCTCCTTTCCTCCTCCTCCTTCTCTGCCTGTAGGGAGGTCTGCTTGTGCTGCCCCTCTCCCAAAATTAATCTCTCAACATCTACAAATACTAACTTCATTAATTTGGGAAGGATTTTATCAGAGCAGAGGTTAATTGTCTTTCCCTGACATGTTTTTACTGAATACATCTGGGTGACAAAATTAATTTCCTCCTTAGCTATTTTTAAAAGTGGAACAAGCTAAGGGGGAAATCAGTGCAGAGACACTTGGTACAGCATAAGCTGTGCTGGTCTTCAGAAGGCCCAGAACTGCCCAGGGTTCCTGCACCAGAGGCCACTCGCCTACCCCTCTGGAAGCCAGAGGCACTGGGGTACAGCTCTGGCCCAGCAGCCACCATTGGGATCAGTGAGGGCCAGTGGGGAGACCTGACCTCTGAGCTCTAGAACTTCTAGGCTGACATGGGGGTAGAAAGGCTGATCTCTCCAATCCTAGGAGCTCAAGAAAAGACCATACCAGGGAGAGGCCTGTGACAAGTTGCCAGGACTCAGGGTCCATCCTGGCTGCTCCAGTCTCATCCCCACACAGGGAAGCTTCCTGTTTGTTTGACACTCAAACTGTGACTCTTGTGAGGAGAATCAGAGTTGCAGACAGAGAAGATAAGTTAAACAACCCCAGCTCCAAGACCTATCTAGCTTGACCAAAAGAGCTGGTCTAAATTATTTTGACAAGCCAAGGGACTCTTTGTACTTCATCAGGATCTGGTAGCCATGCCCTACACATGTACACATGGCAGTAGTGCTCTAGCTGGATGCCACAGCTGCAAGGGGCCCCAAGCCTCCTGGGCTGTACAGCTCCCCTACTGTTCTCCCAAGTGACAAGCCCCTGGTGCAGGAACCCTGATGGGCAAGAAGAGATCATGAGATTGGATCTGACTCCCCAGGTCCTCGAATTCAGAATGGGGACATCTTCAAAAAGAAGGCCCAATGAGCCATGTAATTAAAAGGTCACTACTTGGGAAGGCTGGAGACCTGTAGTATGATGTCTGTACCAAGCGGCTAAGTAGCTGTGTGACCATGCACAGATCACTCAACTTCTCTGGCCCTGGATTTCCTCAACTGCCTCAATTCTTCAAACTCTGAAACTTGATTCTCACACTGAAGCTCCACTCTCGAGGTCATCAAGACTCTCCTAGCCACCAAACCCTAGTCTGTGCCAGCACCTACCTTAGCCTCTCTATAACACCTTTCCTCCCTTCCAGTTATCCTTAATTTAACTCCTGGTCCATTTCACCCAATCTGTGCTGATCAGCCCAGAAACAGAGACTATGAAAATACCCAGATTGGACAAGCTGCACAGTCCAGAAATCCCAAGCTAAGCTCATCCCCACCCCCTACCCCACCCCACCCCACCCCACCCCACCCTACCCCTGATATTTCCAGTCCTGGGAAACAAGTGCTTTTGGTCTCATTCCAGCAGAAAACAAAACAAAAACCCAGTGGGCTTGAAGACTGCCCATGAGCCAGGGCCATGACTCCAGAAGCCCTTTCTTCCCTTCTCATTTCACCCTGGGAGCCACAGCCTCACATGGTATCAACCTCCTTCCTTTCTAGGAAACAAGGCATGGGGATGCAGACTTAGAATTGGTGTTGATACAAATCCTGAATTTCCTGTTTCTTTAAACTGAAATATTACACACACGGGCACACTCCCCAACTGCCGTTTCTGACCCAGCACAGAGAAATTTCCATTCTGCAGCAATTTAAGTAACAGGAAAAACCAGACCCAGAGAGATATCTGAATGTCACAAGCCAGTCTGCCTGGGGCAGGAATAGGATGCTACCCCACTGGGCCTCCCTTCTTTTCTTTATCTCCTTTTCAATTGGGACTCTCCTTTCTCATGGCCAAGCTCTCCCTCCAGCCAACTCTGGCAGCCAACCAACCTGGGAACTATATTTAAATGACAGAGACGGGCCTCCAGGAACACCTTCGTTCCCAACACCCCTCCCCAGTTCTCCAAAGAACAATCCCTCAGACCAGTGCACACACAAGCAAGATCACATAATTACACACACACAATCAGAAGCCCCTCATAATTACATTCAAATTGGTTTGCACTGAACCCTTCCCAGTAATCATGTTCCCTTAACTCTACTCTGCTGTGAGCCTGAAAGTTCACGTCTACCTGTCCCTAGCTTCCTTGACAGCTGTCCCTACCTGCTTACAAGCTGCCTCATGCAGTGAGCTCTGGAACAGGAATTCCAGTCTTCTTTATGGGGAGAGTCCCCAGGGGGGTGCAAACAACTAATGTGCTCAGCTGCTAACTGAAATGTGGGAGTTTCAAGTTCACCCTGAGGCACCTCAAAAGAAAGGTCTGACGATTAACTTCCAAAAATTAGCCATTGAAAATCTTTGAAACCCAGTTCTACTCTGACACACATAGGGTCACCATGAGTCAGAATCAACTCAAAGGCAACTAGGTACAGGACTGTGGGGAGATAGGAGTCTGGCGGTGAACAGGAGGAAGATTTTGCTTCTGCTCCTCAAGTCTGAGAAATACATCAGCCTGTTTGGCCTGCCAGGGTATGACTAGGAACAAGCCTCAGGGTGTCATGCACCCCTGACCTTGAACTCCATGGGTGGAGGAAATGATCACCTCAGTCTTCGGAATACAAAGGGCTGGAGGAGATGATGATTACCAAGCCAAGTTCTAAAAGATGAAGAGGAGTTTGCCAAGCAGATCATAGGGAAAAGAGCCTGCCAGGCAGAAAGAATAGCATATGCAAAGGGCCTGGGATTTAAGAAGCACCCAACCTGCATAGGGAACTACAAGCAGCTCTGTGGCTACTGGCACATAAAATTCAAAAGGGCTACTATCAAGATCTGCAATGGCAGGTATTGAGAGGCACCCTGGATGTTTCTCCCACAAGGGTCCTCAGGGGCTTGAAGCAGGGGAGTGACAGAATCAGCATTCCTGTTGGAAAGAGCAGTCTGGAGGCTGTGCACAGGAGACTGGAGCTGGAAGGGTTGTACTAGTGTTTGAACTTGAAACTAAGGAGTGCTGGTAGTGAAAGACCTTCTTTTAATGTGTTCATTTCCTCTAAGAAATAGAGTAGAAAGACATTTACAGACATTGTCAGACAAATTCTCAGAAAACCTCAGAGAGGAAATTAGAAGGCCTGGTTTGATACACAGGGCACAGCAGGGGAGCCAGGGTCCTAACAAGTGAAGTGGTTTGCCCAGGAGTTTTTGTAGAACCAGAAAAGTTAGATTTGGCCCCATTTTCGAGATGTAGAAACCGAGATAGAGGGAGACTACGTATCACAGTAGTAAGTTAGCATCTGTGCCAGGAATAGAACCCAGTCACCCTGGACTCCCACACTGAACCACAGCCCCTTTGATGTGGGAGCAGCAGATGCACACCTTCTCCTACAAATCCACCTGGCTTGCCCGGGCCGCCAAATTTGAACATCTGGGTGCTTCGAGGTGCCCCCCCCCGAAATACCATCCCCCCTTCCTCTGGTAGCCACCAGATAGTGAATCACTTAGAAAGCCTTGTGCAAAACATAAAGCCAGAAAGAAATATCTCAGAGATGCCAGGGACTTAAAACTAGCCACATTTGACTCTGCAGAACCATGCTTCTCTTTCTTGGAGTATTTATTTCACTTTGTCATTATCCATGCCTTAGTGAGATTATTTGTTGAACAGTGAGTATCTCTTCCACTACACGTGAACACTCTGAGAACAGGCACAGGGAAAGTGCTTAACTTCCATTTGTTGAATGAATGTCCTGAGGCTGCATTTTAAACAGAAGTGGAATGTGATACCAAGTCTTACACAAAACATCCCTCATTGAGTCTTCCCTTAAGAGTGTGTATCCCTTTAAGCCACTGTTATCACTTTTTCAATTTTACACACACACACACACACACACACACACACATTTTAATAGAACAAATTCTGATTCAGGTCAATCTTTGCTCAGCATTGCCCTGAGCCAGCATAGGCAAGCATGTGTTGAATGCTAGTTACACTCGAGCGTGGCCTTGGCAAGTCAGTTGCTGCCTTTCCCTGAAGGCAGTTGGTAGTGGGTGGTTTGACAGCCACCTTGAGAAGGCACTTTCATCAAAAGTCATGATTTTCTTGTATTCTGGGCCTTGTGACTTTTTAAGGGGTGAAACAATGAAGTGTTGTTCTGAATTTTGTTCTCAATCCAAAGGAAGTTGCTTTGGAAAATGGCTAGGTTTTGTAATTGGCTAATTTTAGGATTCAAAAATATGGTAATGGAGGAAGGGGGATACATTTTAGGATGCAAGGTATTTTCTCAGACACATTCTAAGCATGATTATATCTTGAAATATCAGTGGTATGTTTATCTATGTTCAAGAAAGAGTCTCTATTGGCCTAAACATATAAACCATTTCTAGGGCTGATTACAGTATTCTGTAAAGATGCTTCAAGGTTTCCCATTACCCTCAGGTGCAATAACTATTTTTATCTATATTGAGTTTATTGAGGCCTGTCCTAACCCCTTTGCATGCATTACCTCATTTAAGTATCACAATGATCCCAAAAGGAAATACCATTAAGCCAATTATACAGATGAGAGTGTTTAGAGACTTCCTTGAGGTTACTACACTACACAGTATTAAAGCTGGGATAACCCTAAACCTAAGAAAGTCATTCTCAACTGCTCCCCCTATACTGTCACTCACTCTCTCCCCCTCCATCCTATGTTTCACTCATCTAATTCTTATCCATTGTTGAAATCTCAGTTCAGGTGTATGTAATACCCCACTGAGCCATTTCTGGTCACCTCTTCAGGGTCCCCAGACCCTCTGGACTCTCCTGGAGCCCAAGGTTATGTCTGGAAGAATCCTTATTATGCAGTATCCCTGTTGTTGCTTTACCTGCCTTTTCCCAGGCTAGGTCTCCTTGGGACAAGGAGCTGGTACCTTGCTGTGTCCAGCACAGAGCCTAGTACCCAGCAGAATGGTGGTAAATGTTGGTGGAATTAATACATTCTGATTTAGGGTATCATTTACATTCTTTGCAACCCACGTCCATAGACAATCCACCAAAGAAGTCACGCTGACTGCAGGACCAGAGCAGTGCTTGTCTCACATGACCATGCATCAGGATCACAGGGAGAAGTTAGTTAAAACACAGATTGTGGGGCCCCACACTCAGAGACAGTGGTGCAGAAGTTCTGGGGTGGAGCTTACTGATTTTGCGTTTTGACAGGCTTTCAGACGATGATCTATCCTGCTGCTCCTGGCACCCCGCTCCTTTGAGTGGCAAAGCTCTAGACAATTAAAGGCACTTAACTAAATGATAACCAACACAATGGCCAACTTCGAAGCTTTTGTTCAGAGTATAAAGAAAACATTAATGTACTCATTCTAACTTTTATACCTGGGGGAGCCAGTCAGTCTGGGGAGAGTTTTCCTCTTCATTTTTGGAAATGCCAGGAAATCAAACTGAAAACGTGACTGCAGTGAAATTTTGGGCACTGAAAAATCTCACCACACAGGGCTCCCCACAGAAGGGGTAAATCTAAGCCTAGAGTTACGACCTCACTTTTCAAAAAATTTTGGTTTTGGTGGATTAAAAAAAGAAAATTCCCTTATACCACACATACACGTACAAAATCAGCTTTCAGCTCACAGTGATGTTTAGTGTATTCTGCGTGTCACTGAAACTTGGAGGGAAAGGCCCAGGGACTATGGGCAGGTGTGCCATGGTCCCTCCGCTCTCTGAAGAGATGCTGCTCTGAAGGCGGTTCAGCATCTCCGTGCTCCAGAGCCAGTGAATCATGCACCATGGCAGCCTGCGTGCTTTCCCAATTGCCGTAGCTATCGGAGCTGACTGAAAAACCAGTAGCAGCTGGCAGGAAATGGGTAAGAAAACTGACCACAGATAAACTGTAGGACTCTACAGAGTAGCGGGAGATAGACGCTGGGACAGGAAGTCAAGCTGTCAGGCCTTAGCCCCCGCCCTGCTCACGGGGCACTCTCGGGGCCGCCAGAGAGTGCACACACCCGATAGTGCTCCGGGGACACAGCTGCCAGGTCATGATGAAGTAACGCCACATGCACCCAGCCCCACAGTGGTCAGGCTGTGGATGTGTGTGAGGAGGATGGCCTGACAGGCACAGGCCCTCAGGCCCTTGGAGGGAAAGAAGTAGTAATAAAGGAGAAAAAAGCACTAAGGAAATTCATGGCCTCCGGGAGATCCAGGGAGGTAGGAGGAGTTTACGTCACCCTTGCATGGCAGTGGTCATAATAATCTAGCGGATGATGGACAACGACAGGGTTGGAACCTAAACTGTCAGGATAAAATTAACTCTTCCCATGCATTTCTTCACTTGAGTGCCTGCTGCAAAAACGGTTAACTCTCAGGAGGGGTCAGAAGCACATTGATAACGAGGGTGATGATGCTGCAGTGAAGAACTGCTTTTTAAAGTTACCCCACCGTTTTTAAATACTCACTCAACATTTTTGCCAATATAAATATCAGACCCATTGAATTTAATAATGATAGAAAAAATAATACCTACAGTACTATCTGCTAGGTCATTGGGTAGAGAAAATGTTTTGCACTGGGCTGCTAACCTAAAGGTTGGCGATTCAGCCAACCCAGCAGCACTGCGGAAGAAAAGCCCTGGCAATATGTTCCCATAAAGATTACAGCTATAAATAAATAAATAATCCTATGGATCGGTTCTACTCTATAACACATGGGGTGACCATGAGTTGGAATCCACTCTACTGCATAAGACAGCATCTGCTAGGCAGTGTATCGGATCCTTCCTATGCATTATTCCATTTATTACTCATAGAAATCCTAGGTCAGAGTATTCCCGTTTTACAGATGAGCAAACTATTTAAGTACATCTCACTGTCGGTCACACAGTTTATAAGTGACAAAGTCCAGATTCAAAGTCTGACCTTTGCCCCATCCACTCAGTTCGATATCTTCTGCTGCCAGGAAGCCATTATGTGGTGGAAAAAGAAGAGGAAAAGAGACAGGAAACTAGTGGAAGAGAAGGGAAAAGAGCAGGGAGCTGAGCAAAGCTGTGAGCCCAGTGCCTGTGCCCTGGGTCCTTGCCTAGAAGGAATAGTTCAACCGCCATAGAGTTGATTCCGACTCATAGAGGTCCCCGTTGGGTTTCCCCCATTGGTAAATCTTTACGGAAGTAGGTTGCCCAGTCTTCCTTTGGTGGAGTGGCTGGTGGGTTTGAACCACCAACCTTCTGGTTAGCAGTCAACTGCTTTCAGTCAGTGTTTAATAGCATCTCCCGAGTGCCCTCAACAGACAATACTGGACCTGAACAGCATCCCAGCACAGCCCAGTAAGGAGATTCCACTCTTTGCATCCCAAAGCCAATCTAGGGGTTCTTTCTGGGGGCAGCCTCAGTGGGCTGGTGATTAATGCCCTGTTAGCCATTGGCTTCTTTGTGACAAGCTGCACGTAGAATCCTGACCTCACCACCTACACTTTAACCTATTAATGGAGTCGCAGTGCTTCTGAGGGAGAAGGGGCCAGCTGAGAAGGCTGAGTTTGGGCACCCTGGGACCTACTTCTCTTGTAGGCACTCAGTCAGGCGGCCCTGGTCTTTCTGTGTAGTTAGCAGCACTTTGGGCGGGGGGGGGGGGGGTGGTAGAGTTCCCCTTCCTGTCTCTGAGAGGCAGCAAACTGCAATAGCAGTGGAGGCTCCACACCTGCCCCCGCAGAGCTGAGTGTGAGCGCTCCCCCTCTGCTGGCACCCAGGCCATCTCTCGGGTTAGCAAAAGGGAGTTCAGCTGGTGACTGACTCACCCTTGTTCCTGGAACTGTCTGAAGGAGGGAGAGGATGCTGTGGGCAGGCTCTAACTGTATCATCTGGGCTGGGGCCGGTAGCAGATGGTCTTTATATATATATGAAAAAAAAAAAAAAAAAAAAAACTTCCATGTGGGTTTAAAATAGCACAGCACTCACAATCAGCTGAATGGGGAAATGTGAGAAGGAGTCGGTCATGTGGGAGTGGGCACTGCAGGCAGTAGGTTGGGATATGGGGGCCCAGACACCAGCCACAGTGGCCGGGGCCTGGAAGACAGCGCCTTATTTGGAAACCCAGAAAATACAATTATTGAACACCCATTATATGCCTGACCTTGTTAGGCAAGGTCGCTTACACACCTCCAGAAAGCCCCACAAGAATCTCAAAGCAGACTCACCCCCTTGCTACAGATGAGGACCTCGAGGCTGAGAGAAGTAACTGACCATATAGCTGGAAAGTGGTGACATTAGACCCCAATATCTGCTATCTAGCATGTCTTTCCAGCACCGCTAGCCTCTTTCATAGTTCATTCCAGGAAAAATCTTTCTTAATCCTGGAAATCAGGAAGATGTGGGTATGTAAAGGGTGTTGAAAATGAACTTTAGATTCTGCATACAGGCAGGAGCAAGGTCACAGAATCTCTGGAGTCTGACTCGCATTTACATCTCAGATCTGCCTCACATTACTGGAGTGTCCAGAGGCAAGGCATTCCATCTTCTTGAGCCTCAGTTTTGTTATCTATAAAATGGAGAGAGAAGAGCGACCAAATAGTCCCTTTATGGAGCTGAGAGAGGATTTCTGTCAAGAGCCCAGCACAAGCCAGTGCTCTGCTGAAGGAGATTGCAGCTCTGGCTGGTATCTCCCTGAGGCATGAGAGCCTTTTCTCCCCTTTTTTCAAAAATCCTTTTGTCATTTAAACCATGCTACATTCTGAGAAACAGAAATGATAGGGCCACCCTCTAGGCTGCTGTGGAGAGCATTTAGAGGGAAAGGTGATGGCAGACAGGGCATTGCAGGCTATGACAGGAGGTGATCTCTGCAGATGGGCAACAGAAGTACAAGACAGCACAGGTGAGCAGCCCTAGGCAGCAAGAGCTCCCCAGGGCTGCTGTGAGAGGTGTGAGCCCCTCCTGCTTCTCAGCCACACCACACCCTGAGCTCAGCCAATTACTGCCCAGATCACTGTGACCTCTGAGGGGTGGAAGGGCCCCCAACAGTGGTAAAGTGACTGAAGGTTTCTATTGAGTTCACCTTTGTGTTCTTTGGGGATAAGCAGTGATGTGCTAAACCAAAACCAAAACCAAACTCACTGCCATTGAATCGATTCCAACTCATAGTGACCCCCTTTGGGTTTCTGAGGTGGTAGAGCTTTACAGAAGTAGATTGCCTAGTCTTCCTTCTGCAGAGTGGCTGGTGGGTTTGAACTGCCAGCCTTCTGGTTAGCAGTCAAATGCTTTAGGCACTACACCACCAGTGATGTGCTGTTGCTGTTGTTATTTGCCATCAAGTCGGACCTGACTTATAGTGACCCCTGCTAGTAAATGTTTAATTACCAGTTCTCAGGGAGGGGAGAATAGATTAGCTCTGATTTGACACATTTGCCAATTTGTGTGGCACAAATAATGAGCTTTCATGGTCTAGTGGTTAAGGCATTTGTCTGTTAACCAAAAGGTTAGTGGTTCAAACTCACCAGCTGCTTCGTGGAAGAAAGATGAGGCAGTCTACTTCCATAAAGATTTACAGCCTTGGAAACCCAATGGGAGTCTCTATGAGTCAGAATCAACTTGATGGCAATGAATTTGGTTTTTGGTTTGGTGGTGTCAATACTTCCATAAAAGCCAGTTTCTAGCTAAGAACTTGAACTTAGAGTTGGGAGACGTGCATAATCAGCTGCCACGAGAGCTCCAACCCCAATCCCCAGCACAGCACTGGCAGGTATGTGATAAACAGATCTGACCTTCCCACCAGAAACTTGCCATCTGGTTAGGGGGACAGACACTTAAAAAGACAATGTCAAAAACCAAAGTCTCAGATAAAAAAACTAGTCTACAACCCTGAGAGCCTACATGAGCCATGGCCTCATCTACACTGAGACCAAAAGAACTAGCTGGTGCCCAGCTACCACTACCAACCATTCTACTCAGGGCCACAATAGATGGACCCTGATGAAAAGGGAGAAAAAAGTGGAATAGAACTTAAATTTTTAAATGATCCAGACATACTTGACCAATTGAGACTAGCAGACTCCCTGAGTCTATCATCTGGTATAGTCTTTGAACCTTGCACCAAAACTATCCCCTGAGGCCACCTTTTAGTGAAATAAAGATTGGTACACAGAATAAAGGCTATTACCCATGAGTACAGTGGTCCATTAAAGAAATAAATAAAAAGCTATATGAAACCAAAGCATAATCAACATTAAAGCAAAGATAAGATGATAAGGGGCAGGGAAATTAGAGTACTGGAAATGGGACAACCCTAATGCAATTGAAGAGAATGTTAACGCATTGAGAAAAATGTAAGTATGTCACGTGTAGAAATTGTTAAATGGAACCTAATTTGCTATTTAAACTTCCATCAAAAGCAAAATAAAATATCATTTTTTAAAAAGTGGCAATGGCAAGGACTCAAATGAAAAAAGTATAGTGTAAGGGTTAAGAGGACAAGTATGACGGTTATGACAAGGACTTTTCATTTAGACTCAAGAAATGAACTACCTGGTTTCAAATACCAATTCTGTCATTTACTAGCTGTGTGACTTTGGGCACTCTGGGCCTCATGTGTAAAGTGAAGGTAATATTAGTACCTACCTTATTACTTGGGTAGTCATATTCTTATATTAATCTCTGTGTAATGAACTATTTATTAATCATCATAATTAATGGAGAAAATATTGAAGTTGTCAAGGATTTCATTTCACTTGGATCCACAACCAGTGCTCATGGAAGCAGTAGTCAAGAAATGAAAATTTGGATTGCATTGGGAAAATTTGCTATAAAATACCTCTTTAAAGTGTTAAAAATCAAAGATGTCACTTTGAGGACTAAGGTGCACCTGACCCAAACCATGGTATATTTAATCACCCATATGCATGTGACAGCTAGGCAATGAATAAGGAAGACTGAAGAAAACTGATATCTTTGGAATTGTAGTGTTGAAGAATATTGAATATACCATGGACTGCCAGAAGAACAAACAGATCTGTCTTGGAGAAAATATAGCCAGGGTACTCCTTAGAAGAGAGGATGGCAAAACTTAGTCTCACTTACTTTGGATATGTTATCAGGAGGGATTAATCCCTGGAGAAAGGCATCATGCTTAATAAAATAGAAGAGTCAGTGAAAAAGAGGAAGACACTCAAGATGAATTGACAGCGACTGCAACAATGGGCTCAAACATTGCAACAGATGTGAGCATGGCACAGGACCAGGCGTATTTCACCACCTTGACGGCACCTAACAACAATAATGAGCTATTAATATTATTATTAAGTGACATAAATTGAAGTTTTCCAGTAATATATCAGTGTTTCACTGTTTCAAAAGGTTTTTACTTTATAGTGTTTCAAAAGGTTTTTACTGGCAACACTTTAAGAAGTGGTTGGCCCCTTCTTTCTTCTGAGTCTGTCTTAGTCTGGAAGTTCTGCTAAAACCTGTCCACCATGGATGACCAGTTGGTACTTGAAATACTGATGGCATAGCCTCCAGCCTCACAGCAACACACAAGCCACCACAGTATGACAAACTGACAGATGAGTGGTGGAATTCCAGAACACTTAATTGTGCTTATGAGGAACCTATACATAGATCAGGAGGCTGTCATTCAAACAGAACAAGGGGATACTGCATGGTTTAAAATCAGGAAAGGAGGGCACCAGAGTTGTGTCCTTTCACCATACTTGTTCAACCTATATTCCGAGACACTGGACTATATGAAGAAGAACATGCCATCGAGATTGAAAGAAGACTCATTAACAACCTGCAATATGCAGATGACACAACCTTGCTTGCTGAAAGTGAAGATGACTTGAAGCAGTTACTGATGAAAATCAAGCCTACAGTATGGATTACACCTCAACATAAAGAAAACAAAAATCCTCACAACTAGACCAATAAGCAGCATCACGATAAATGGAGAAAAGATTGAAGTTGTCGAAGACTTCATATTACTTGGTTCCACAATCAACACCAATGCAAGCAGCAGTCAAGAAATCAGATGACATATTGCACTGGGAAAATGTGCTGCAAAAGACCCATTTCAAGTGCTGAAGAACAAAGATGTCTCTTTGTAGACTAAGGTGCACCTAACCCAAGCCATAGTAATTTCAGTAGCCTCATTCATGTGCATGTGAAAGCTGGACAATGAATAAGGAAGACTGAAGAAGAGTGGATGCTTTTGAGTTGTGGTGTTGGAGCAGAATAGTGCAAGTATCATGGACTGCCAGAACAAACAGATCTGTCCTGGAAGAAGTGCAGCCGGAATGCTCCTTGGAAGCAAGAAAGGCCACACTTCTCACCTACTTTTGTCATGTTGTCAGAAGGGACCATTCCCTGGAGAAAGATATCATGCTTGGTAAAATGGCGCATCAGTGAAAAAGGGGAACACCCTCAATGATTGACACAGTGGCTGCAACCATGGGCTCACGTATAGCAAGGATTGTGGATCTGGCACAGGACCGGGCAGTGTTTCATTCTGTTGTACATAAGGTCACTATGAGTCAGAGCCAACTCGATGGCACCTAATAATAACAGGACAACTTGAAGTAGAACACAAGATGTTCCTATCCAGGACTTATCTATAAGGAAGATGCTTGAGTCCTCCCCATCCAAAAATTAAATAAATAAATGTCTTCCCTCTGTCCCACATTCCCCTCCAATTACCATTTTATCTCTCATCTCTCTCACACATCTCTTCAAAGAGTCAGGCTGTCACTATTTCCTCTCCTCAGCCCACTTGTCAACCTACTCCTGTGTGGCTTCTGCCCCTACTGCTCCACCGAATCAGCTCTTACCAAGATCATCAATGACCCTCATTTTCTAAACCCAAGATACATTTCTCAGTCATCCTCTTACGCAACTTTCAGCAGCATTAGACCCTGCTGACCACTTCCAACTTTTGAAATATCTGTATCTCTCAGCTTCTGTGGCAATACCATCTTCTGCTTCTCCTCCTCTTTCTTGCTTCTCTTCCACTGTCTCTTTGACTGGACCATCCTCCTCTACCCAGCCATTAAAATCAGGATTCCTCAAGCCTTGACCTGGCCATGGCTTCTCTTGTTGAGCTTTCTCTCTCTAGGCAACTCATCCACCCCAGTGACTTCTGTTACTATATAACACACATACCAGCTGCTGTCAAGTCAGCTCTGACTCACAGAAACCCCTCGTGTGCTAGTAGGACTGTATTTCATAGGGTTTTCAATGGCTGATTTTTTGGGATTATATCACCAAGCCTTTCTTCTGAGAAACCTGTGGGTGGACTTGAACCTCCTACCAGTTAGTAGCCAAGCACTTTAACCATTTGCACAATCCAAGCACTCCATTACCTATGCCAAATTTTACCTCTAGTCCAGACCTTTCCTCTGCCCTCCATATCTACACAACCATAAACCTTTAGTCCATGTGCATCTCTGGATATCTCAAAAACACCTCACATCAACTTGCCCAAAACATAACTCATGATCTTCCCCTCCCAGACCTGTTCTGCTTCCAGAGTCTCTAATTTGCTGAATAGCCACCATCATTCTTCTCTCTTGGCCCAAAGATATAATCCATCTCCAAGTCCTGTTTTCCTTCTAGCATCTATCAAAACCATCCACTTTTTTCCTTCTATCTTTATCCCTATTCCCTTACCAAGGCTATAACCATCTAACTGGCCTCTCTACCTCTACTCTTGCTCCCTCCAATCTGTTCTCCACTCTTCATCCAGAGTGACCTTTCCAAAGCACAGTTGTGGTTAGGTCATCCTCATGCCAGCAACCCCTAGAATAGACCAAAATCCCTAACAGAGCTTCGTAGGCCCTGCATGAATGGCTCCAGCCTATTTCTTCCAATTCCTTTCATGCACCTTCCCACTTGTTCTCTTCTCCTCCCTCTGCCCCACTATACTGGCCTTTTCTCATGCATGTCATATTCTTCATATATGTCATATCCCTCCCTCCCAGTAATCGTATTCTCTCTGTCTGGAATAATATTCTTATTTCCCCTACCACCCTCACCACTGCCCACCTCACACACACACACATCCCTTCAACCCAGAACACACTGTCCATGTGTCTGAATTCAGCCCAATCTTTGCTTCCAAAGAAGGCTTTCTTCTTCCTCTATGACCTGACCACCCCCAATGCAGATATGTCCCGCGTTACTTCCCGTCTGAGCTTCTTGTACCATTTTCTTCATAGCAGTTAATACAGTTTGTAATTATTCACTTATTTGCCTGGTTATTTGATTAACATTTAGATTTCCCACTAGACTAGTAATTTCCAAAGGAGGTGTTGATTGGCTTTTTGAGCAGAGTAATTTTTTACTGTGAGGTGCTCCCTGTGAACTGTAGGAGTGTCTGTGGCTTCTGTCTACTAAATGCCAGCAGCACTCCTCACATATTTCCACACTCACTTAGAAGGCTGCATCACCCCGTTGAGAACCACCTCCCTACATGGTAACAGCCATGAGGATGAGTAATCCATCTAGTTTGTTCAATCCCCCAGCCCTAGTAGGGTTCCCAGCATGTATGTAGTGGATGCTCAGTGTTGAATAAATGAATGGGAAATTTCTGCCTGCAGGTTTTTGAATGAGCTGTTCTCCATTAAATAAATGAACCAGTTGTCATGGCATGGATGCCAACTCATGGTGACCTCACCTGTGTCAGAGAAGAAATGTATTCCATAGGATTTTCAATGCTAATTTTTTGGAAATAGATCACCAGGCCTTTCTTCCAAGGCTTCTGTGGGTAGATCAAACCTCCAACCTTTCACTTAGCAGTCAAGTGTGTTAATTGTTTGCATCACTCAGGGACAACAAAACCAGTTGCTGTCAAGTTGATGCCAACTCATGGCAACCTCGTATGTGTCAGAGTAGAACTGTGCTCCATAGGGTTTTCAGTGGCTGATTTTTCAAAACTAGGTTATTCTTCTGAATAACCTTCCGATCATCATCCAAGCACATTAACCATTTGTAACACCCAGAGACTGTGACTGCCATAACAGGTGCAAAAAGTAGCTTATAGAATTGGGATCTGCCTATTTGACACAGACCCTCGGCACCCTGAAGACAGGGCCACTCCATGGAATCTTGCCCAGAGGTCAGTCAGACAGGACTCCAAGTCAATTCAGCCTTCATCTCACCTTCTTGTAGAGCAGCTCAGACATAGTGTGAGTGAGGCAGGTCTTTCCTTGATATGTGTGTCAAGGAGGTGGCTGCTAATACTTCTCTCTGGTTGTCAGGATCTCAGCTTCTTCCCTACCTGTTACACACTTATGTTCAAGCCTGATGCTCCATGAGTTGGCTGTTCAAGAAGAAACAAATTTGAAGGTACCAGCTGGGCTACAGGTTAGGAGTGAGCAAGACTGGGCCTGGATCTATGCAGCTGGCCAGGACAGGCTCACAAGTTAACTTATTTGACTAACATTTGGATCAGATTTCCTCATCCCAAAACACTTTGCCTGGTTGTCAGCTTTTGTCTGTCTTTCCCATGGTTGAGCGTCTCTTTTGCCCATAATCCAAATTTCAGTGACTTCAGGGAAACGTTATTGAATCAGCCAGAATTAATATTTGACTTCATGTGTCATTTGTTCAACAAACATGTACCAAGCCCTCAGTGTCATCAGAACCATCCTAGAACTGACCTTCATTTCTCCTCTTTGATGGCTTTGTGCATGTATTTATGGCCTATCTAGTGTCTTGTATATATACTCACTCTATTCAGTGTAACAAGATTATTTCTCCTTTGTTTGGTGCAAGGATGGTGCTAGGCCCAGGTCGCACAGTGATCAATAATTCCTTGGAACCTTGATCTCAAGGAGCTCACAGGCAATCATGTCACTCTCTTCATTACTCACTTTATTTAAAGCCCATCCCTTATTTTGTGTCAAGCACTCTGCCAAACTCCCTTGGAGCCCCCTGAAAGTTGGGAAGATAAGAGTATACATAAAAGACCATCAGAGTACAAGTCAGAGAGTTTTCAATGGAGAACTAGGTTGTATAGTAGAGACAAGATGCTATAGAAATTCAGAGAAGGAGGGATCAGCATGGGTTGGACTAATACAATAGAAATTGTAGAAGGGATTGGCACTACTTTAGGCCTTGAAAGACAGTAATAATGATGACATTCAAAAAAACCAAACTCATTGCCATCCAGTCAATTCTAATTCATGGCAACCCCATATGATACAGAGTAAAACTACTCCATAAGGTTTTCTTGGCTACAGTCTTTATGGAAGAAAATTTCCAGGCCTTTCTTCCACAGCATAGTGGGGTGCATAGGTGTGAACTGTCAACCCTTAGGTTAATAGTTATTATAGATTGAATTGTGTCCCCCCAAATATGTGTTGGAATCCTAACCCCCTATACATATGTATGCAATCCCACCTGGGAATAGGGTTTTCTTTGTTAATGAGCCCTATCAGTGTAGATTTTAAGTCAATCCCTTTTGAGTTATAAAAGGAGTAGATTAAGCACAGAAGCAAGCAAGCACAGATGGAAGAAGATAGATGCCACACTAGATGAAGATGGCCAAGGAACCAAGGAACAGAAGCTAAAAAGAGACAAGGACCTTCCTTCTCTCAGAGCCAACAGAGAAAGAAAGACTTCCCCTGGAGCTGGTTCCCTCAATTCAGACTTCCAGCCTCCTAATTGTGAGAAAAAAATTTCTGCTCTTTAAAGCCACCCTGTTGTAGTATTTTTGTTTTAGCAACACTAAGAAACTAGGACTGCCAGGCACAAACCATTTGTGCCACTCAGGGACCTAGGAACAATAATGGTGCCTAAGGCACTTGACTGCTAACTAGAAGGCTGGTAGTTCAAACCCAACAGCCACTCCTCGGAAGGAAGGTTAGGCAATCTCCTTCCATAGTGATACTGCCTTGGCAACCCAAGAAGTGGTCGCTATGAATCGGGGCTGAATCAACGGCACATAACAACAACAATACTTGTTGAGTTCTAACACTGCTGTTCTAAGCAATGTCTAGATGCCCTCTCATTTTGTTCTCACAGTTACCCTATGAATAGGTGTTATTCTTATCCCCTGTTTAAAGATGAAGGGACTAAGGCACACAGAATTAAATAATTTGTTTAAGGTTGTGTTGCATGTAAGTGGCACAGCCAGGGTTCAAACAAGCAGTCTGGCTTCAGGGCCAGTGGTCTTAGACACAACTCAGAGTTTGAGTATATTAGGTATCTGTTGCTATGTAACAGATTCCCCAAAATTTAACAGCCTAATATGGCATACATTTATTACATCCTTTTTTGTGGGTCCAGATTTAGGGGATGGCTTAACTGGTTCCTCTGGTTTAGGGCTTCTCACAGGCTGCTGTCAAGGGGATAGCCAGAGCTGCCATCATCTTCAGACTTGATTAGGGAAGAATCTGACTTCAAGCTCACCCTTGTGGCTATTGAAATGCCTCAGGTCCTCACTGACTGTTGGCTGGAGACATTAATTCCTTGAATGTGGACCTCTCCACAGGACAGTTCACAACATGGCAGCTGGCTTCCTTCAGAGCAAGCGAATTAAAGTGTGAGAGAGTGAGCAAGACAGAAGTTATAGAAGTGACATCTCATCATATTTGTCATGTTCTATTCATGATAAGCAAGTCACTAGGTCCAGCCCACACTCAAGGGTAGGGGATTGCTCAAGAGCATGAATACAAGAAGTGGAGGTCCCTGGGGGCCATCTCAGAGATTGCCTACTACATTGGGTTGGTGGAGGAGACAGGAGTCTACAAACAACAAGAGATGTAAGCTCATTATCTACTAGCTTGATTTCCCACCCAGGAATCTTAATTGTGTTTTCTTAGGTAATAATAATAGCCTCAAAGTGAGATCAAACTTGATTGCCAGCCTGAGAGAGTTCTTCCTCCTGTTCTTCCCAGGAATGAAGTGCCAAATAAGATGAGCATTTCTTAAAGATCATCTGCACATTCAGCTATGTAAAGAAACACAAGTATATTTGTATTTCACTGGCGTCAGGCTAAAAACTTGGCAGCAGTGTTGACTCCTCCCACACCCTCACCATACAATTTCAGTCAATCCCTAACTCTTCTAAAGTGCTTATTTTTTCATCTTTTCCTTTTCTTTCCCACTGCCTGTAATGAGGAAGTATCCTAATCATTCAATGGTGTTATAGTTCTCTCCTTTCATCCTTTCCAGGCATCAATGTCAGTGTCATCGTCTGAGAGCTCCAACTCATGCAGGACAAGTTGCTGCACAAAGACCATTCATAGGTCCCCATGGCCAAAGAGCAAGGCCTTTGAGTTGAGTCTAGTCTTCAAGATTTTCTGTTCTATTGTGTAGCCTAAACCTACCCCGCCACACATAATCTCTCCACTCTAGTTAAGCTAGTCCACATGTTTTGCATCTTCCTACTTCTATTCTGCTCATCTTTCAAGGTCAAGTTTATGCTCTTCCTCCTCTGTGAAACTATTCAGACTATTTGAACTCTCCCAGGCTAGCCTTGGCAAGAGTCCGTATGTACTCAAGTATGGGTCAATTAGATAAAAATACTCATTGCAGCAAGCAAACTACTCAAGAAAAGTTACCTTAGTTCCCCTCCTTATACTTGCATCCCTCCTTTTATCTTCATTAAGTGCTTACTCACCCTGGACTTAGCCTTCCAACTCATTTGGGTAATGGTCTCAATATTCTTCCATCTGAACACCTGCTACTATGCAGCCCCACACTCTCATAAGTGCTCTGCAAGTTTCACTCCCCAAGCACTTTCTCACTAGTCCCTTCATACCAGGCCACAGACTGGTCAGGGTAATAGATTTCTTTACTAAACTTCTACTATGCTTACTATCACTACATTTATTGGAGGCTTTCCGTGTGATCCCTTGTGTAGTAATTGGTCTATCTATTTCCCAACTAGACTTTAAATACATCAATGGCAGAGTTGTATCTGATTCTCTGTATCCAGAGTAGGGCTTGGGACAAAAGGGAAACCTTGTCAGGAGTGATGAAGAAAATGAAAACTGTTCATTAATTTTTATAGGACTCTCTTGTGAAAAACAAATGAACACCAAAGATGCTTTACTCTCTTTATTTCTTTAGCACTCAGAAATATAAAGATATCTTTCTACTTAAAATCTAAGCATATAGGACAGAGGGTGCTAGAAACAGTGAAAAAGACAACAACAGCTTCATATA
Source organism: Orycteropus afer afer (assembly GCF_000298275.1). Classification (NCBI taxonomy): domain Eukaryota; kingdom Metazoa; phylum Chordata; class Mammalia; order Tubulidentata; family Orycteropodidae; genus Orycteropus; species Orycteropus afer. The sequence continues at coordinate 9,546,026 of NW_006921612.1, read as the reverse complement.
ATTAGCTGAAGAGCACATTGATGAAATGTGGCTGAGTCTCTGTTTTCCAGTACTTCTGATTTGATACAGAGGTATCTTTGTATCTGCCAGTATGCAGATGCAGTAACAGAGGCAGATGTTAAGCAGATCTGTGGTAGACATCAAGAACATCTCCATCACACAAAACTTTCTTATGCCAATGAATTCCAAGCATTCCTGGTAATGCTTCCAGCTTCAGGTCCCCAATTAAGGACATTCCTATTACTCATTGCATCTTTACTATTCAAATGCATCTTCTGATAGTCTCTTTTCACATAAAGTTAAGACATCAATACTATGCCCACATTACATTTTGTTTTTAAATAACATGCCAAAGAGGAGACATGCTCAGTGGTCTCAGAATCACAACTGACACACACATCTAGGCCATTTGCATAAAAGGCAGAAGTGGGATCCAGTAAAAGCTCAACAGGTAAAGGTATGCTGAGATGTGCCTTTATGGCTGGCAGAGTCATCATCCAACCAGGTGCCTTTAAGGATGTTTCTTGACTATTCCAAAGCAAAATTCAGAAAAGCTGCTTATCTCAGACTTTTTGGACTCAGTACAATTTTACACTAAAAAAAAAATATTGAGCATCTCATAAGCTTTGGTTATGTGGGTTATACTAATCATATTTACTGCATTAGAAACTAAAACTAAACAACATTGATATAAATATCAGTTTAAATAAAAATAACAATAATAAATACATTAAATGTTTTAGACTGTGTTCCCTAGAGGATCAAAACCAGTGGAACACATGCACAACAACAGAGATTTACTTCAAGGAAATGGCTTACACAATTGTGGAAGTCAGCACACTGAAGGCTTCTCCTGACTCACATGATTGCAAGGGTTGACATAACCAAAATCTACTGGTCAAGTGGCAGGCTGGTGGCTTTAAGCGTTACAGGAGCTGGTGAATCCAAAATCTGCAGATCCAGTTGACAGAGTAATGGCTTTTCACATCCCAAAACAATGATGACACAAATGCAGGACCCAGAGAGAGTAAGCAAGCTTTGCCAGAATATGTATTCATATATTGCATGCAGGCCACACCTCCAAGGAAACTCTGCTGTCATCTTATTGGCTGCTCACATCAGATCACAAAATGAATGACTATGTAGTGTCTGCCAGACCACTGAGAATCACAGCTTAGCCAAGTTGACACATAACATTAGCCATCACATTAACTATTAACATCAATTTCATATTTCAGGAAAATTAAGTATATTTTCCAAAACAAAAGTAATAGCCAGAAAATGGCATTAGTTTATACTTTTGCAAAGCTATGTCTGACTTACTAGAAGACAGCTAGATTCTCATATTTGCTTCTGCATTCAATCTGTGGCATTATGTTATTTTAGTTGAAGTATATGAAAAAAATTCAGTTTTAAACTGATATGTAGATGGAAAAAAGAAGACAATTTTGTAATAGTATTTGTAGATAATTATGGATATTCTTCAGTGCTACGCCAGAACTCAACAAGTGGTAGTTCCTTAAAGATTAGTTACAATGTGCAATCTGAAACCATATCAATTAATTGTTTAATACTCAGTTACATTTAAATTCATGTACAATGACAACATGAGAAGAACATGGCATCAGGATTGGAGGAAGACTCATTAACAACTGCAATATGCAGATGATACAACTTGCTTGCTGAAAGTGAAGAAGACTTGAATCACTTAGTGATGAAGATCAAAGACTGCAGCCTTCAGTCTGGATTACATCTAAATATAAAGGAAACAAAAATCTTCACAACTGGACCAATAAGCAACATTATGATAAGTGAAGAAAAGATTGAAGTTGCCAAGGATTTCATTTTACTTGGATGCACAATCATTGCCCATTGAAGCAGCAGTGATGAAATCAAAAGACATATTCCAACCAGACCAAACCAAACACTGCCATCGAGTCAGATCTGACTCATAGTGACCCCTCCTTGGGTTTCCCAGGTGGTATCACTATGGAAGTAGATCACCCAACCTTCCTTCTGAGAAGTGGCTGGTGGGTTTGAACTGCCAGCCTTCTGGTTAGCAGTCACATGCCTTAGGCACTACACCACCAGAGCTCCCAAAAGGTATATTGGATTGGGCAAAAATGCTGCAAAAGACTTCTTAAAGGTGTTAAAGAGCAAAGATATCACTTTGAAGACTAAGGTGTTCCTGACCCAAGCCATTGTCTTTTCAGTAGCTTCACATGCATGTGAAAACTGGACAATGAATAACTGCAGAAGGATTGATGCATTTGAATTGTGGTGTTGGTGAAGAATATTGAATATACCATGGACTGCCAGAAGACCAAACAAATATGTCTTAGAAAAAGTATAGCATGAATGCTCCTTAGAAGCATGGATAGTGAGACTTTGTCTCTTCTACTTTGGTCATGTTATCAAGAGGGACCATTCCCTGGAAGATATCATGCTTGATAAAGTAGAGGGTCAACCAAAAGGGGGAAGACCCTCAGCAAAATAGAATGACACAGTGACTGCAACAATGGGCTCAACCCTAGCAATGATTGTGGAGATGGCTCAGGCAGGCAGTGTTTTATTCTGTTATACTTAGGTCACTGTAAGTCAAAAACAACTTGACAGCACCTAACAACAACAATGACTACTGGAGCAATTTAGTGTCACTGACTTGAATCATGCTAAGATGCCATCAGTTTACCTAGCATCACTTTTGCACCATTGTCAACCTAGTCAAAAAGTCAAATAGCTTCTTAGTTTGTTTTTGTTTTAAAATACTAAATAAAAATTTAGACCATGCAGACCCCTAGGTATTCACAGATCACTCTTTGAAAATCACTGCTGTAAAGTGAAGGGGCTGAGCTAGCTGAGTTGGAAGTCCCTCTCAGCTCAAATAGGCTAACATCTTATGGAAAGTTCTTAGGATCTTACATGTCAGAGCAAGACAGAAGGGAGATCTCTATGACAATATTCCCTGAAAACAGTTACTAATCAGGGAATAACAATTAATCTGAACATGCACACATGAGAGCTATGTGTAGGGTCAGAGGTCTGCCTATTCTTCAACTGACCTGTAAAACGTGAAACCAATTCTTTAGCTTTGTTGTTGTTGTTGTTTGCCGTCGAGTCGTCCCCGACTCATAGCGACCCCTCCTTGGGTTTCCGAGGCAGTATCACTACGGAAGTAGGATTGCCCAACCTTCCTTCCGAGGAGTGGCTGGTAGAAATGATCAAAAGTGGACAGTGCAAGGTGCATAAAGGCAGAGTAAATGTACACAGGGTGGAACAGAGGCCAGGAGGCATGTGTCTAGAGCTTCCAGGGGAATGGATCGAGTTGCTGGTCACTTACTGGCTGTCCTAATGCCGCCTGCACATACGGGCCACCTGACCAGTATAAATGGGCCACCCCAGCAGCACCAAGTTTAACCCCCAAAAAACACATGCAAAAGTCTATATGCAGAAACTTAGCCCAGTGAGGTCTAGCCAAGTGAAAAACAGAGATTAATTTATATTTCAGAAGCAAGTCCATTTAAGCTTTGAAAAAACTTCTTTAAAGTATTCACAAACATTTTTGTTACTACTTCAAATGAATCGATCATGATTTTTTAAAAAATAAATGGTATAATCTTTCATATAATTGAAAATTAGTGAAATCATTTTGATAATTTAATTGTTTTTCATTTAGTAACATTCTAAAAAGTCAATATAATGTTTTCTTCATCCTCATTGTGTTTTTTCTCTGAATAGTAGCAAAATACAAGATAGGTAAAGTTATGGATTCTGGAACAAATTGCTTGAGTTTGAATCCTGGCTCTCTTACTTATTAGCTGTATGACCTAGGGTGAGTTATTTCATTTCTCTGTGCCTCTGTTTCCTCCACTATTGAATAGGGTAGTGATAACAGTATATACTTCATAAAATTGGTGTGAGGACCAAGTAAGCTATAGACACATACATAAGAGGCAGTTATTATTATGGTCTTGTCCATTTCTAAATATCCTTATTTCTGCACAGGGGTATAACCCATGGCCTTGAACTTCTATAAGAATGTCCTCGTGATTGCCTGGCTCTTTCACCTATTTAGAGCTGGCAGTACATGGGCCTCTCACTCAGGTGACAGTATGTCCAGTAATCTAGAAAAGCTGAGCAATAAGCAGCTAGATCCAGGCTCTCACTTTCCTGTCAGTGACTAGTGTAGGAGAAAGGAGGCCCCAGCAGTAGACCCTGACCCTGCACTTCTGCACCCCTGGCTGCTCCTTTCAGTCTCAAGCCACCCTCCAGACTGGAAGAAGGTGGAAAGTAGAGGGATACCATGTTTGATTTGTGTTTCCTCTCTAAATGCCCTGGGTGATCCACAGCCATCACCCTCCAGTGTGAGCAACCATGTGATGGCATCTCTCCAGCTGCCATGTGACAGGAGGAACCCATAGACTCAGATCCAGCAGCACCTTAGAGCTTCACACACACACATACATACATCTTCATGACCAAACATAGTACTCAGCTCTGACATACTGGAATTTGGAGAAAACTGAATGAAAGCTCACATAAGCAATTAGCATATTCTTCACTTAAAGGGTGGTGCACTAGCCATCTGAGACCAGCAGGGGCTGTGACCAAACCAAACCAAACCCACTGCCACTGAATCGATTCCAACTCATAGCGACCCTATAGCACAGAGTAGGACTGCCCCTATAGGGTTTCCAAGGCTGCAAATCTTTACAGAAATAGGCTACCTCATCTTTCTCCCACCAAGCAGTTGGTGAGTTCAAAGTACTGCACCACTGGAGCTCCTTAAGGGCTGTGACAAGGGGTCAATGTACCCTGGTCAGATGGTCAAGCATCTTTGTGTAAGGGTTTGCCAGGAAATACTCATTGCAAAATATAGTGTCCCAGAGACAGGTGCTACAGGGAAGGCAGCAGCAAGGCAGAGGATAAGCTGTTGACCATTTTAATCTTAGACACACAGAGTCTTTTGCAAAGAGATGTGGAATCATAATATGTGAATCACACAGGAAGTATCTGCAAAATGGGTAATAACACCCAAAGCCAAACACATACCTTGCATGCAAAGGGAGATTTGAGAAAACTGGCACAGTCAGTGAGCTGCCAGATAGCAGCATGTTCTTTACATGTGAAGCTGTTCATGTTTTCTCTGACCTAAGGCCCCACTCATGATTTCATCCATAAATAACATTGATAACCTTTAACTTGCAGTGACCCTAGACCGAATCTGAATATTTTTCTCAAGAGATCTTTGTTAACATTGTCCTCCACTGTTTTCAACCTCAGGGACTGAGAAGATGAGTGGAGCTGATTCCAGAACAGAGGACACATTTATATGGTTCTCCGCTCACCTTGAAAGAATAAGAAAAAGGAAAAGGAGGTGGTGTAGAGGTGAAGAAAAAGGGAAGAAGTAGAAGAAAAGAAGGAAGTGGATAGAACGAACTTTGATGGAGAGCTTAGAGTGTAGTAGAAGTTTTATATTCATCAGCTCATGTAATCACAAGAAAATGTGAACCAAAATTAGTATCCTCTTTACAGGCAAATTAAGGAGCTCTGGTGGTGTAGTGGTTAAGGCATTTGGCTGCTAACCAAAATGTCTGTGGTTCTAACCCACCAGCTGCTCCACAGAAGAAAGATGGGGTGGTCTACTTCCGTAAAGATTTACACCCTTGGAAATCCAATGGGGGTTGCTTTGAATTGGAATTGACTTGATGGTAGTCAGTTTGGTTTGTTTTTGTTTTGTTTTCTTTTGAACAGACAAATTAAAGAGCTCTGGTGGCATAGAGCATACGGAATTTGACTGCTAACCAGAAAGTCAACGGTTCAAACCACTAGTTGCTTTGCGGGTGGAGGATGAGGCAATCTACTTCTGTAAAGATTAACAGCCTTGGAAACCCAATGGGTGTCATTATGAGTCTGAAATGACTTGATGGCAGTAGGTTTTACAGACAAATTAATCAAAGGGGACTTGTCATAGTTCACAAAATGGCAGAAGAATTACTTCAGACTACAAAACTCTTTCTCTTTGGATAGTGCAACTGTTATGATAGAGGAGTATGAAAAAGATAGTAAGTTTCTGGAGAAAACCATTAAGTAATCTCACATTTGTTCTGTGGCTTGTTGTCAGCGTTACACACACAGGGAATCAATTGGCATAAGTGACCTTTATGAGTGAACAAAATGTAGCAAAAGAAGGCTGTGGTGATAAAAATCCAGCTAGTTGTGATAGGCAAGGCACTGTGCCGGAGTCAGGAGACCTGAGTTTATGGCCAGCCCTGTTTTTAACTGCTGAGGGACAGTGCCAAACCACTTCCTGTCTTAGCATGAATTTCTTAGCCCTGTAAAATGGGAATAGAGGACACATTTGCCTGATTAACTGCTCATCTCAAAAAAACAAGAAGGAGAGGAGGAAGGAGAAAGGAGGTGGTATAGAGGTGAGGAAAAGTTGGTGGAGGAAGATGCACTCAGTAGTTTCTGAAATTGTCTTCTAAGAAGTGCAAGTGCAATTATAAGACATCAGCAAATGATCTTACCATGTGTATTCACCCTATAAACTCCATGAACCTGGAATGAGCACAAAAAAGCAATAATTGTTTGCAGATAATAGTATTTTCTAACCAAAAGTTTCAAGCAAACTAATCTAAAAATATCATTGTAACTGAGAATTCTGCAAGATGGCAGAATGAGAGTAATATAAAAACTCAATAGCTTTCCTGTGGATCAGGAAATGTTTATAACTAGAAAACATTGTAAATGCTCCTATTCATAATAGCTACCAAAAAATAATACATAGGAATAAACCAAACAAGAAAGATGCAATACCTAATATAAGAAACATTATGAAGCTTTTCTTATTAAAATACCCCGCTCCTCAAAGAGCATTTTTGAAGAGGTTAGTTCTCCTCCAAATTAATCTATAAATGCAATGCAATTCCAACCAAAAGAATAAAAAAGAACTGTCATGGAACTTAATAAAATTATTCTAAATTTCTTATAGAAAACTAATTTATATCAAAAAAATTTGGGGGGCAAAAAGAAAAACTAGTAGGGAGGAATTGTCCTACCAGATATCAAAACATGCAGTAGTCTGTAGTAATTAAAGCAGTGGCATATTGCTTCAGTGATAGACAAATAGACCAGTGGAACATATTGGAGTAAAGAAATGCTCCATTATTTCTTTCTAAATTTCTAAATGTTGCTGTTGTTGTTATGTGCCGTCGAGTCGGACCTGACATATAGCAACCCCTCCTTGGGTTTCCCAGGCAGTATCACTACGGAAGTAGATTTTAATTTATGTTAAAGAAGGGTTGTTATTATTGTTAGGTGCCCTTGAGTTGGCTCCAACTCATAGTGACCCTGTACACAACAGAATGAAACACTGCCCAATCCTGTGCCAGCCTCACAATGCTTGCTATGGCAGTTTTAAAATGTGGTCAGAAATTCTTTGATACTTACTCCATTGAGAGGCGGGGTCTGTGCCTTTTTCCTTGAATCTAGGGGACTTGTGACTGTTTCAATTATTAGAAGTGATGCCATGTGACTTCCAAAGCAGTTCAGAAAAGCTGTACAGATTTCTCCTTGTTCTGCTGTAACACTCATCTTGGAGCCCTGAACTTCCATGAAGCCTCTGTACTGTGAGAAAGCCCATGTCACATAGAGAGGCCATGTGTAGGTGTTCAGGTCACAGTTTCAGCTGAGCCCAGGTTTTGAGTCATTTCAGCCCAGAGGCCAGACAACATCAGTGAAGAAGCTTCCAAATGATTGCAGTCCCAGCTGTTCAAGTGACACCATCTCTTTAAGTCACCTCCCCACACACACCATTCACGTCTTCCAGCGGAGGCCCCAGACACAGAACAGCTATTCCCATCCTGCCAAAATTCTTGATTTACAGAAGCCATGAGCATAATAAAATGATTGTTGTTTTATGCCACTAAGTTTGGAGTAACTTGTTTGCTACAATACATATAAGCAGAACAAACAATGTTTCCAACCTCTGAGGAAGTAATGAGTCTTTCAAATAAATGGTATAAATATTTAGAAATCAATTTTTAAAACCAAAGTTATATTCCTACCTCATGCCATAAAGAAAACAAATTTTAAATGTATTTGGAAGCTAAAAAGGTTTTTTAATGATAAAAGTATCAGAATATAGGGAGAAAATTTTAAGTCTAAGCATGGAGAATGCTTTATAAGCATGACAGAAAGAAAAACACAAATGACATTTTTAAGTTGACAAATTGGACCATGTAAATATAATATTAGTTTTACCATCAAAGATTCCATAAACAAAGTTAAAAGTCAACTGAAAGAATGGTAGAAAGTATTTATATATAATACATATATATGTAATACATACATATATAGTATATAGGAACTCTGGTACCATAGTGCCTATGGCATTTGACTGCTAACCAGAAGGCTGGCGGTTCAAACGCACCAGCCACTCCTTGGAAGGAAGGTTGGGCAACCTACTTCCATAGGGATACCACCTCAGAAACCCAAGGAGGGGTAGCTATGAATCGGATCCGACTCAACAACAGTGAGTTTGTTTTTTTTTTTTTGGTTTATGTAGTAAATATAACAACCAAAAGATTAATAAGTAGAAAAATAAAAAGTATACCTACACGTTCAAAGGGATGGATCAATGATAATCTAATAGAATATTAGAAATGAGGTAATTCACAGAAAAGAAATATAAATGGAGAGTAAACATATGAAAAACATGCCAATTTCACTGGTAATCATGCATATTCATATTAAAACAACAATATCAAATAAATACATATTTTTCACTGATCATATTGGTAAAAAAAAGATATTGATAAGAATATATAAAAAGAGGTATTATTCTGTCATCGATGAGATAAGTACATACAGTCTTTTTGAAGGACAATTAGCTGAGTCTGTCAAAATATGTCCATTCCTCCTTCTTACTCAGCAAATTATTTCCAGTTATTTATTCCACAAAAATATTCTCACATCTGAAAGAAAAAAAAAAGTACATGAAATGATGGTTTTGCAGTGTTTTGTAAAAACGATCAATTACAATAAATCCAAATATCTATCAATTATTGTTGTTGTTGTTAAGTGCCATCGACTCAGACCCAACTCATAGAGACCCTCCTTGGGTTTCCGAGGCAGTATCACACGGAAGTAGATTGCCCCATCTTCCTTCTGAGGAGTGGCTGGTGGGTTTGAACCGCCAGCCTTCTGGTTACCAGTCAAGTGCCTTAGGCACTATGCTACCAGAGCTCCCATCTATCAATTAGAGGTTGGCTAAATATATTATGAACAGGCCTACTGTGAATTATTATGCACATTTTGAAAATAATGAGAAAATGTGCACATATATACATCCATGTTAAGAAAAATGACAGAGAGGTATAACCTTCCCCATCCTACACCAGTGACTGGCAGTGGGTTTTACAGACAAATTAACCAAAGGGGACTTATAGTTCACAAAACGGCAGAATCACTTCAGACTCTGGATAGTGCAGCTGTTATGATAGAGGAATATGAAATGGGTAACAAGTTTCTGAAGAAAGCCATTAAGTAATTCCACATTTGTTCTATGGCTTGTTGTCAATGTTACATATGCTGATGATATATATAAAACTTCTACTACACTCTAAGCTCTCCATCAGTGTTCATTCTACCCACTTCTTTCTTTTCCTCCTCCAACTTCTTCCCTTTCTCTTCATCTCTGCACCACCTCCTTTTCCTTCTTCTTACTCTTTTAAGATGACCAGAGACCATATAGAGCTCATAGTGATTTCTTATGAGAAAAAGGAGGCTGGGCAAGAATAGTTAGAGGAGGGTTTTTTCCTTTTCACTCTATGTTCTTGTCATTGTTACTTTTTTCTTTTTTTTCATTAGAGCATATTCATGCATTATTTGTGGAGCTTTTAAGTTTAGGCGCAATGACCTTTATAACTCCTTACCAATCTCAGATGACCATGAGTCCTCTGGAGCCCAAATCCACCTTCCTGTGTCAAGCCCTCTGCCAGAGACAGATTTGCCCGCAGCTTCAGAGCCCCTCACTTACCTGGACCCTTTCTAAATAAATGTTCACTTCTATGCTTAATTTTGTGTTTTAAATTCTGTCTTTACATCTTCAAGGGAATTTTAAAAATCATATAACCCTTCAGGCCCTACAGACTTGCATCTGCCCCTAAAATTGTTCATTCTGGTGTAACTGTCCCACTCTAAGACCAGGGCAGAACTAGCTGAGGAAAGAAAATGAGATGCAGGCTAATGAAGTGCCATGCATTGGACAGGCAGATACTATGTTGGTTCTCCAGGGCTCCCTCTTCACTTGACAGCTGGGGAATCCCCATCAGTCTTGCCAGAAATCAAGACTGAACCTGTCACCTCTTTCCCTGAATACTCCTACAGTCTCCACTAGGCTCCCTGCCTGTGGTCTCCCCACTAAGCCCTCCATTCCAAGCCATCCTCACCCTATTGACTGCAATGGTCCTGGCTGATCGTATCACTTTCCCAGGTGAAAAAACACTTCAGCAAGAGAGAGTCCAAATGCCTCAACCCAGTACTGAAGAGCCTACAGGACCCAGATCTGGCCAACTTTTATAAACTCATCCACTATACCCCACCAATGCTCCAAGGCTCCAGCCACCCCAGACCACAGGCTCTGCCCAAAAGAACCTGCATTCCCTACCTTGGCACCTTCACCTCCTAACACCTTTCTCTTTCATTGCTTTCTGCTGGAATCCCATTCATGCTTCAAAAGCCTACTAAAATCTCCACCATTTTAAGGATTTCTCCCCACCACAAGCTCCTTGTCCTCAGCTAGTAATTCCCATGACTCTCCCACAATCTGCCTATGTCTCTCTCTCCCACTCTAACTTCTGAAGGGTAGGGAGCACGTCTTATTCATCTTCATATCATGCCACTTTACTCCCAGCTCCTCTTAGCACAAGACCCTGAATATGAACAGTAGACACTCAATGAATGCTTATTATATTGGAATAAGTTCATGGCCAGTGACAGATGCTGCTCTTATCTAGCAAAATTTCATTGTTGTTTGCTACCAAAGGGGTGGGGTGTGGGGGAATCACAGTTAATCAAATGTTTTCAAAGGGCCCAAAATCATCTAACTCTTCTATGCTGTAAGCACCTCATAGATTCTTATTTTTTAAATCTATATCAGTTCTCTAAGATGAGTTGCACCTAACCAAAGTCATAGTATTTTCAATTGCCTCATATACATGTGAAAGTTGGACAATGAACAAGGAAAGCCAAAGAGGAATTGATGTCTTTGAATTGTGGTGTTAGCAAAGAATACTGAAAATACCATGGACTTCCAAAAGAACAAACAAATCTGTCCTGGAAGAAGTGCAGCCAGAATGCTCCATAGAAGAGAGAATGGCCAGACTTTGTCTTATCTACTTTGGTCATGTTGTCAGAAGGGATCACTTCTTGGAGAAGGATATCATGCTTGGTAAGACTAGAGGGTAAGTGAAAAAGGGAAAGATCCTTAATGAGATGGATTGACATAGTGACTGTGACAATGGGCTCAAGCATACCAAGGATGGTGAGGATGGTGCAGGACAGGGCAGAGTTTTGTTCTGTTGTACATAGGGTCATTATGAGTTGGAGCCAACTTGATAACACCTAACAACAATAACAACATATCAATATTTAAAAGGTGCCTGACCTTTCAATCATATGCTATTCATATCTCCTATATATGAAATGGTTTCCCCATCTTGCCTGATTACCCAAGGCACAAAACAAAATTAGCTTTGGCAGTAAGAACTCAGAAGGAAGAAGACTCCTCTCTAAATTTTCCTGGGAGATTTACCTTCTATGACCAAAAATTGTAGGAAAGCCATCTTAACTATTGTGCTGTGCTCCTTCAAACAGACAACCTCTCACCATAGCAACACTCATACCTGTCATTACCTGAGAGAGTTTTAAAACACCTTTTAAAACAAATTTACTTAGCAACATGTCATGTTAACTTACACTCTTCTTGCAGATTCTTTCAAGATTCAAGGCCTAAGTACCCTGGGATAAACAGTGTGTCCGTGTACAATCTAGAAGACATTACCACAACCAAAAGTGGCCCCTTAACCAACCTGCCCCCACCTGTCTTTGTGTATGAGTCAGATACTGGGACCTCCCCTAAACCAGCAGCCTGTTGGGTCTCCACACAGGGCAGTTACACAAGCCAATTGTTAAAAAAAATAATAGCTACTGCTCAGGGTGCTTTGCATATGTAATCTTATTTAATCTTCACAACAGCCCCATACAGTGGACATTTAGGATTGATGAATCCAGGTGGTTTCAAGCCTAGCCCCAGGATTGTGATCCCCAAAGCCCAAGCTCTCTTCAGCCAATTCTGTCATGAAGGCACTGGACACACCTTGCTCCTAATACTCTGTCCCTATAGTGTAGACCAGACAGAATATTCTTAGTATCTGCATTTTACACAAGAGAAAATTATTTTGGAGACATGAAGCATCTTGCCCAAGTTTCCCCGATAAGTTAGTGGACGTGCTAAGATGCCAACTCATGTCTTTCGCAGAAGGCTTAGGCAGCATCTATTTGACCAGCAGTTTTGGGGACCTTTCCCTCTTGGGCGTTTCACCAGCCTTTACCAGACCAGTAAACCCACTTTTTTTTTTTTTTTTTTTAAATAATTTTGAGTTTTGTTCCACATTTTTCTCCCACTCTGTCTGGGACCTCCTATTGTGATCCCTTTCAGAGCAGCCAGCAGTGGTAGCCAGGCACCATCTAATTTTTCTGGTCTCAGGGTTGTGGAGGCTGGGGTTCATGTTGTCAATTAATCCTTTGGATTTAATTGTTTCTTTGTTTTTCTTCACTCTTCTCTGCTCCAGTTGGGGAAAGACCAATAGTTGACCTTTAGATGGCTGTTCACAATCTTTTAAGACCCCAGTTGCTACTCACCAAAGCAGGATGTAGAACATTGTCTTTGTGGACTATGTTATGCCAATTGACCTTAGTGTCCCCCAAGACTATGGTCCTGAACCTCCATTCTCAGTGACTCATTCCTCCAAGGTGTTTGGGTATGACTAAGAAGTTTTCATAACTTTTTCCCCTGTATAGTTTACTATATTTGTGGATATATTTGTAGTACATATAAATAGATAAGTAGAGATCTCCTCTGTTAAACTATATATAGTACTATATATACTATATATATTCCAGTACCCTTCATCTTCCCATCCCTGTTCAGCTTGAGCATCTATCTATCACCAGCAGTTTTTAATGTCAAGTAACTGGCCCAGGCTGCTTTCCCTTGAGCCCAAGAAGATTATTGTGGGCTTCACCTGCTTGGCTAAAGAATGAATTCCAGCTTCTTACACTTGTTGGAAATCCTCTGGAGCAGGGTAGTGAGTTGACCAGGTGATCAATTTCTTCCTGATCTTACACAGAACACTTTTTTATTCTTTCCAAGGAGAGGAGAATCAGGAAGCACTTTAATGTGACTATAAATCACCTAGGGATCTTGTTAAAGTTCACATTCTGAGTCAGTAGGTCTGAGATAGGGCCTCAGATTCTGCAGTTCTAATTACCTCATGGGTGATGTTGATACTGCTGGTCCTCACCACAATTTTAGAAGAAAGGGAACAAAGTATCTCTGGGTAGAAGAAAAGATGAATTATAAAGAGAGGTGGTTTTGCCCCCAAGCAACCCAGGACTACCCTGGGCTGGAAATAGTCTTGCTAAAGAACTAGATAAGGGGACTTACTGGCTCAAGAGACTTGCAGTCCCAACCCTTCCACAGACTTATTTCTTCACTCATAGTCCATCTCTGACCCTAAACCTCCCATTAACAGTGGGCATATCAACATCTCTGATTCTCCAGTGCCTAGATTAGTACCTGGAATATGATAAAAACCCAATAAATAAATAACAAAACTAAACGCACTGCCGTGGAGTTGATTCCAACTCAAAGCAATCTCCCCATTGGGTTTCCAAAGCTGAAAATCTTTATGGAAGTAGATGCCTCATCTTGCCACAGAGTGGCTGGTGGGTTTGAACTTCTGACCTTCTGATTAGCAGCCAAATGCCTTAGCCACTACTCCACTCAAGCTCCTTTTACCCAATAAATTGCAAATGATAAAGAGAGAAGGAAATAAGAGAAGGAGGGAGGGTGGAATGACAGACAGACTTGATGAAAAAATTAACACTTGCATCTAGGAAGTCTCTAAGAGATATGATCTATGCTTATAAAATTATTGTAATACTTACACTTCCCTAAGATCAGCACAGAATGTATATTCCATGTCAATGGATGAATTGATAGGAAGAAGTCAGACTTGCTCATGAAGTCTTTCGCATTCCTGTAGCCCCACAGTGTCTTGCACACTATCTTGCATGTATTTTATCAGCTTTCTAGAACCAGAGAAAATTCAAGATATTTGAAAGATATAACTTCAGGGACAAGAAAGGTATATACTTTATAGCAAATGATAAACGCTGCTTATCCCAAAGGACAATAAAGTAGGAAACACAGACTTGAAAAGAGGTTGAACATATTTTTGGCTGATGAATCAACAAGACATCGTACATCTTTAAACTCATGAGGAATGGCTTCAAAGGGTGGCTGTCAAACTTTGGTGTGTATGAATGTCAGCAGAATTAGTATTGAAAGTACATATAACAGGGACCTACACCCAAAGAGCCTGACTCAAAAAATCTGTGGGATGCACATTTTAAGACCTCTCCCCAACTTCCAAATGGATCTGATGCCAGAAACTTAGATAACATTTTGAGAAATACTATTGAATAACTTCTCTTGCAGGTCTTATCTCAGTGAGAATGAGGTAGCCAATATATCTTTAAAATATTATTATGAGTTTTGCATGATAGTACTTTATACACCCTTAAACGATTAGGTGGAACCACATGAAATCACTGGTATTTGATCATTTTCTACCTGGAAAAATGACAACTGCATGTGGTTCAACCAAACATATCTAATTCTGCCTCATCTTTTTATCACATTGAATAAAATCCAAATATCCATAGCACTCATCTCTTAAGACCCTCCATAATGTTTCCCACCTCACTAAGCCTGTGTTCATGATGTGGCACTGGGAAAAGCCCTGGGCACACTGCATGGGCTTAAACAAATCACTTTACCCTTCTGAGTGTCTTACTTTCCTCTCAGTGCTGATGTAAGAATTAAATGGGATAATGTATATAACCACTCAATAAATGGCAGCTGTTAAGCTGGCTCTTGCATTTTAACATGTGCAGCTATAAGGGTTCAGCACTGTTCTCACTGAGGCTTCAGTCTACTGGAAGATACTGCAGAAATATTTCTGATCCTTGTTTCCTAAGCCACACAGGCTGCTGGAAACTCTAGGGCCTGGTGCCAGTCCAGAAGCTCTTTGGCTCAAGCCCATACCCAGAGTTTATAGACTCTACTTTCCCATGAAGAAGCCAGAAGCCAGAAGCCAGAGACTCCCTGAGGGCTGGGGCCATGCCAAATTTGCCATCTTCCATGTGCCTGACACAAAGCCTGACAGAGAAGGTGATGAGTAAGTGATGGAAAGGAGAGAGGAAGAAAAAAGAAAAGAAGGGAAGAGGAAAGGAAGGAGGGAGGGATAGAGGAAGGGAGGAAGAAACGGTTTTGTTTCTAACTACTCTTTCTGGGGTGCCCGCCAGTCTGGTCCAGTGCAGTTGCCAACCACTTCCAATCTGACACTATCACCGTAACTCTAACCCTTACTCCACAGAGGCCACTGCTGACAGTCTCAGATCAGTCAAGCTCTCTGGTGCTGCTGCCAACCCACCTCCGACCCACAGCTATTACAACCAAGGCTAGCCCAAACCAACCCCACCACTTCTCCTGGCCTCGCAGCCTCGACAACTCCCAGCACAGAAATCAGCTCCAGTGTTCACCACTTCAAGCATCCTAGCTCTTCTGCTGTTAAATCCAAGGCACTGAGCTTGACAGAGTGTCCCGAAGAGACAGATGTGGCAACACTGTCAATAGCCTTCACCCTTCCTGAGATGCTGTTAGCTTCCTGTGGATAATGTGGGCAGCTCAAACTAAGCTCACCCCCAACCTCCTTACAGCCTCCAGTAGGCTCCCATGCAAATGAGCCACCAAGATGGCTCAGAATGCATCAACCATGGACTTCTATACCACAAACACAACATTCCTTACTATCAACAATGGAATGATTTCACTACCCAATATTTACCAAGTGCCAGGGGACTGAAGACCTTGTGATAAGAACCAAACATTAGAACCCCTGGAAAAGTCCTGCTGGGACACAATGGAATAGAGAAGAGTAGCATTAACGAGTGTCCTATAAGAGAAATAACCCCTGTGTATAAGTCAGGTATCAATTACAAGATCCTCAACTACGCCCTCAAACTAATAGTTTAAGGAGTACTTTACAAAGCTAAGAATACAACACTTTGCAACATCAATTAATGATTGTAAAAGTGGTAAATATTTGTAAACAGCCTCCTCACAAAAGACTTCCCTTTGGTTTTGTTTAATAATTACTATTTAGAGAAAGTCACGACCTCACAAAAACCCAGATGCTGCACTTGAATAGTGTTCCTGAGAAAATTAAAGTCATGGAGAAAAGAAAGATCACAGTAAAAGAATGAACTGAATCATTCCAAAGAAACTGACTTAAATTACAACAAATCTCAGGACTAGCTTCCTAAGGGTGATTTCCTAAAACCGATTCCTGATAGGCAAAAACATAACATGCCTTCACTTTCCTTGGAGAGGTAGAAGTTTGATTGTTGTTGTAGATATTGTTTAATTAGTTTTACTTTAATGAAATAGATGCTCAGTTCTGAGGTTTATTCACTCATTCTTGCATTCATTCTATTGGGAATGTAAAAGCAAATTGTGTGGGGAGATTTAAAAAAAAAATGTTGCTAATAAGTGACTTCAATTCCAGGCAATTCCACGTCTGTCAGAGAATTATGCTCCAGAGGGTCTCAATGGCTTTTTCTTTTTCTTTTTCTTTTTTTTTTTGAAGTAGATCCCCTGGCCTTTATTCAGAGGAGCCTCCGGGTGTACTTGAACCTGCAAACCTTCAGTAAGCAGCTGAACTGTTAGCTGTTTGCATCACCCTGGGACTGATGTGAGGGGATAGATCTATAATATAGAGACCACAGAGCTGGTCTGGAGCCAAAATTCCACCATTGTTTTTACGGGCTTTTTCACATAGATTTCTATCTTCATAAAAGACCACAAAGTAAAACTAACTGTGGTTGTTTCTCCACCCAATACCCTGAAAGATTGGGGGCCAATCACTGCACAAAGGGTCTAGGGGTGAGGTAGCTACAGCCCATTTGGCTGCTTGAAGACCCAGGAGTCTGGGGAAGCTGCCTTAGAGCTGTCTTGAGGCCTGGGGGCCTCCCAGGCCTGGGAACCTTGTGATCAGGTACAGAGGCCAAATAGCCCTGCGGCCAGCTGCCATTCATTCAGACCCGTGCTTAGAGTGCAACTGCGGGAACCCTCATTCACAGGCACAAAAAGTCATTGGCAGCGCTCAGCAATCCAGGCCGGGAACCTAGACTTTCTCACCGTGAGACAATACTTCCTCAATATCACGAGCCTACTAAGAAGCACAACATTTCATTAAACAAATCAAGTACGGATTTGGTAGCTTTAGCTTCCATAAAGATGCAAGTCTTTGCAGCGGAAGAAGCACTAGCAGCTTAAACCTTAATCCTTCGCATAACCACAAAGTAGCTATAAACCCTGAAAGAAATTCGAACAGGTTTAAATGAAATTAGGTTCAAGATAACGGAGCAGTATTATCCCTTGCTCTATTTTGTCCCTTCCTTTGTTTTTCTTTCCTTTTTTGCACCCCACTTTCAATAAATGCCATATTCATCTGAAATCCTTTCTTAAAAAGGAAGGGACACAACAAATGCAAAATAAAATGAAAGGAAATGGAAGCTGCTGATTGTCACCCTGACTGAGAGAATGATGCTCCTGCACATCTCTCTCAGGCCATCAATGGTCCCGGCAAGGCCAAGTGACAAGGTGTGATTTGGGGAAAAGCCTACCTGAACTCCTGGAGAAGTAGCCATGTTGTGGACTTTTTAAGGGTTTCCAGTGTCAGTGGCTTCCCAGCCCTTAGAACAGTGTTTCTGCTCTGTCTGAGAATTGTGAGCATCAGAATTCCCTGGTTGCCTACAAAACCAATCTGCACATTCCTAGGCCCCTATGAATCTAAATCTCTGGGTAGGTGGGATCCAAGAATCTATGCTTTTATCAGGTAATTCTTAGTTTCAGTAACACATGAGCACCATTGCCCTAAAAAATAAGTGCCTGACCCCCACCTGACATCCAAGGGCTCCATGATCTGTGAGCATCTGCCCCAGCATACCAGGATTTCGTGTCTCTACATCCAAGGTCAAGGAGGTTCCTTGCTTGGAATACCCTTCCCTCTCTCAGCAACATCTGCTCACCTTCCAAGATGTAGCTGGCTTACACCCTCTCCTGTGATCCTTTCCTAATGCCCGACTCCCTTGATTCCTCCTTCCTGCTCAGCCCTTGGAACCCTACAGGCCTCCAATCCCACACCTGGGACACTTTGGGGACCTGATTAGCTCCCAGGTTGGTTCCCCCACAAGCCTGCCGGCACCTTCAACAGCTTCATGTTGGCTTCACTGAGCCAAGGCCAGGTACATGGTATGTAAATGTTTGTTGAATAAACAGATGGATCTTATTACTTTCCTCCAGGAACTTGGTCACCTGGTGCTATTCGCCGATCCCCAAACACACAGCTTGTGACAAAACAAAGTCCAATCGGACTCCCTAATAGGTTAGAGTTTGAAAACTGTATATTTCTAGCTAAGCATTTTCACGTCTCTGAGCTGCTTCCCATAGCCACCCACCCCAACCTCCAGACTCTCCCTAATCAAGACATGACTCATGTTATGCTTTAAGCCTGAGCTAAATTCCCACCTCCTTTAGGAAGCCTGGTGGCACAGTGGGTAAGGCATTTGGCTGCTAATGAGGAGGTCAGTGGTTCAAACCCACCAGCTGCTCTGCAGGGGGAAGATGAATCAATGTACTTCTGTAAAGATTTACAGGCTTAGAAACCCTATAGGGGTCACTATGAGTCAGAATCAACGTGATGGCAGAGGGTTTGGTTTTCATTAAACAATCTCCTGAGTGTCTACCTTGTTTCAGGCACTTTATTGCATCAAGACCAATCAAACAGTGCAGTGGCTCTGCCTTATACTCTCACAGAACTGGTAATCATCATGATGATTTGTTCCCCAGACTTTTGCCTATACCAAGGTTGGACAATCTACTTCCGTAGTGATTAGCCTTGGAAACCCAAGGAGGGGCTGCTATGAGTTGGATCCGACGATCCGACTCCATGGCAGTGAGTTTTTTTTTTTTTTTCCTGTAACAGCCCTTTTCTCATTCCTTTTTATTGTACTCCTACATGTTTATTTTTCTCATTCCTTTTTATTGTACTCCTATATGTTTATAATTACCTATTATACACACAATCTTTCTAATACACAGTGAGTGGGGGCTGAGTCTGGTTCACTTGGCATTTTATAAGGAAAAGCCTCTCAGGAAAGGTTTGTTGAATGAAAAAAAAGCATAGAAAGAAAGCAGACCTGCACCAAGGCTATCTAGGTTAAGGCTAAGGGTTGCAAAATGATATCCACAATAACAATAACCAGTATTTATCAGACTCTTACAAGTGACAAAAATCAAGGTCCGTAGTTAGTAAACATCAGAGCTGAGAGGTGAACCCAGGTGTTCTGGCCCTATAGCCCCACACTTTCCACTATACCAAGCTGATTGGTGATGCTTTTATAATGTGGCAGTCACTATCCTTTTATGCACAGGTGATAAAGCTGGCTGCCCCAGAATGACAAGAGGCTTCATGCTAACCACAGCACGGGACCGGGTACAGGTTACTCCACTGCCTGAGACCTGCCAGGACTTATTCATGAGAGAAGATGGGAGCAGCGGAGGACCCTGACATGCACAGTTCTGGAAGCAGCACCCTATGACAGCCTCAAAGGAAAGTGACTCTATATTAAGTGAAACGAATGAAGAACAGAGGCTCCTGGGCCAGATTGTTGTTATTAAACCCCAAAACCAAACTCATTGCCATCGAGTCGATTCTGACTCATAGAGACCCCTTTGGGTTTCCGAGGTGGTATAGCTACAGAAGTAGATTGCCCAGTCTTCCTTCTGTGGAGTGGCTGGTGGGTTTGAACCTCCAACCTTCTGGTTAGCAGTCAAATGCCTTAGGCCCTATGCCAGCAGAGCTCCGTCGTTATTAGGTACTGTGAAATCAATTTCTACTTATAGCAACCCCATGTTTTACAAAGTAGAATTGCTACATTGGGTTTTCTTGGCTGTAGTCTTTATGAAACCACATTGCCACATCTTTCTCCCACAGAGCCATTGGGTGTGTTTGAACTGCCAGTCTTTCAGTTAGCAGCCAAGCACATATCCCTTGCGCCACCAGGACTCCATAGGACCAAATTACCTCAGTTCAGACTTCCAGTTCTACCTCTTATAGCTATGTAACCGTGGGCAAACTACTTATTTCTCTGCCACATCCATAAAATGGGGAGGATGATAATAATACTATCAATGATATAAGATTACAGAGCCCTGGAGGAGCAGTGGTTAAAGCACTCGGCTGTTCATAAAGGTTGGTGGTTTGAATCCACCAGCTTCCCTGTGCTTTCATAAAGATTTATAGTCTGGAAAGCCTATGGGGCAGTTCTACTCTGTCCTATCAGGTCACAATGAATCAGAATTGACTCAACGGCAGTGGGTTTGGTTTTGGTTTTTTGGTTATATGAGATTGTTGTTAACTTTAAATGGGTTAATGCTTGTCAGAGCTCCTCAGACCCAGGATGGAGGAGGTCTACAGTAAAAGGCTGTTGTTATTATTATTATCAATACCTATTGCTACTTCTGGGAGCTCTGGTAGCATAGTGCCTAAGGTACTTGACCACTAACCAGAAGGCTGACGGTTCAAACCCACCAGCCACTCCTCAAAAGGAAGATGGGGCAATCTACTTCTGTAGTGATACTGCCTCGGAAACCCAAGGAGGGGTCGCTATGAGTCGGGTCTGACTCGATGGCACATAACAACAACATTGCTATCTAATTGACTCTGAGTCATGATGGCCCTGTGCAAGTCACAACAGAATAGTCCTCCATAGGGTTTGTAAAGGCTGATTTTTTGGAAGTAAATCACCAAGACTTTCTTTCAAGTCATCTTCAGGTGGACTCAAACGTCCAGTATTTTGGTTAGCATCTGAGCCCATTAACTGCACTACCCAAGGACTCCATTATTATTTTTAGCTACCATTTATTAAACACAGGACCAGATCTTACACATTCCTTATTTAATCGTCACTGCAAGCCTCTGAGGAAGTATTACCATCCCCATGCTCAGATAACAAATCACCCAGCTAATAAGAGTGCAGGAACGAGGACTTGAACCAATGACTCCTGCCTCCAAACCTATTATATTGCTCTGGCTTTTGCTGGTCAAAATTCCAGAGCAGGACCTAGATCCCTTGTCGAAGGTCTGCCTCCCATCCTGCAGCAAGCAGCCCAGTCTACCTGACGCACACATTCCTCAGGTGGATGCGGTTTGGAAAGAACCTTCGCCTACTATTCGTTTGTATAAGTAAAGTTAAGTCCCTACAAGGTAGTGGGGGAAGGGGAAGCTGGACAGAAAAGCCCCAGGTAATGTAAATGGAAACTCTAACCGCCAGCCCTGCACCTGGTGTTTTTGCATTTCCCAAGACAGCAGCTGAAGGGATTGTGTGTAAGGCTTCATGGCCACGCTCTACAAGGGCTGCTGTCAGGTGTGGTGTGGAGGAAGCCAGCCTGTGGTCCTCATCTTCTAGACAGCTGGTCGAGGCCTCAAAATTCAATCATGTCCCAGCTTGGGAATTCATAGAGTTTAAATAGACTCTATCTCTTGGGTGACCCAAAAAACACCTGGGAGTCACCCCTGACCTAGCTAGGCCTTACTGTCATCCACACTTGGCCTCCTGTTCCCACAGAGCCCTCCAAGCAGACTTCCAGCCTTATCACACATTCCTGGCCAGGGTGGGGAGCTGCTCTCTTGGCTCCAGGGAGGAAGAAGTGGTGCTGTGATCCCCCCACCACCCACCCTCCACCCACCACCCTTCCTACACACACACACACACACACACACACAAACACACACAGGCTTCTGAGAGATGAAAGGGAAATCCTAAGGGTTGGCTTGTCCAGGCTGCTTCTAGCTGGCTGTGTGAGAGTCACCACCCACAAGACTCACTCTCCACAGTGCTGGAAACCCTGAGCATCTGGCTCCCTCTGATCCCAAACATGCGGTTCCAATTGCCATCATAATAATTTAGGCTCATGGCAGCCCTCTGTGTGTCAGAGTAGAACTGTGCTCCGTAGGTTTCCAGTGGCTGATTGTTAGGAAGTAGAATACCAGGCCTTTCTTCTGAGGCACTTCTGGGCAGACTTGAACCTTTCAGTTAGCAGTTGAACCCAGTATCCATTTCCACCACCCTGAGACTCCAAAATACACCCTTTAAAAAGGAGCTCTGGTGGTGCAGTGGTTAGGCATTTGGCTGTTAATCAAAAGGTCGGCAAATTGAACCCACCATCCACTCTGTGGGAAAAAAGTGAGGCAATCTGCTTCCATAAAGATTTACAGCCTTGGAAACCCTATGGGGCAGTTCTACTCTATCCTGTAGTGTCGCTGTGAGTCGGAATTGACTAGATGGTAGTGGGTGGAATACCCTAAAAACAAAACAAAACAGGTATGATGAGGAAAGTGGGTCGGCAAGAGGTTAAGTTGCCCAAGGTCACATGTAAGTAGAAGAACCACAACTCAGAGACAGATATAAATCAAGGTTCCAGCAATTTCCCTGGATTTTATTTGTATAATAACTCCAGCCACAGCACTTTGGGGAAACAAACCTGAATGTGTGACCAAGCGTTGCTCATCTTTTATGGACACAGCACAACACTGATAATCTGGGGAAACCCCCAAAATACAGAAGACAAGGTCCTTGGCCTTCGATTACAGTTAAAGGAGAGAGTGGACAAGGTCAACTGTATACAAATGACACTACCAAACTCCCAAACATCAAAAGAGCTGGCCCAGCTGTGTGAGTATACACAAACCAAAAAACAAACCCACTGCCATGGGCCAGTGGATACTGACTTATCATGACCCTATACAAAAGAGTAGAACTGCCCCATAGGGTTTCAAAGGCTATAATCTTTACAGAAGCAGACTAACACATCTTTCTCCCGCAGAGCAGCTAGAGGATTCAAACCACAGAGTCTTTGGTTAGCCACCGAGCATTTTAACCAAGGACCTAACAAAACTGAAGGGCAAGGCCAGGAGGCTCCTCCAGCAGGAAGAGCAAATGGAGCTAGATGGTGTTAGTCTTTAAATGTTGACCTGGTTAGGCTGGAGAAGAGGGCTATTTCCTTGGAGGAACTGTGAGTTGACCTAGCCCACAGCAAAGACTAGGCACCAGAACCCGGTTGGCAAAGAGAAGATGACAAGATGAGGCCTTCCAACCCTGATCAGAAATTTTCATTTGGGATCAGAAGCAGATGTAGAACATTTGTTTAAGACAAAACCCACAACCATGTTGGACAGAAAAATCTCTCTGGGGATCCCATATGCTAACTCTGCAGGTGGAATGTGCAAATGGAGGAAGCAGGGCCACTGGCGGACCTCCCCAGCCCAGTGAGGAAGCAGAGTCCCTCTCTGGTGGGCTCCTGATCTTTGTCAGGCTCTGGCATTCTGAATCCCACTGCTCCCGACCCTCCCCTAGAAAAGGTAAAGCAGTATGGTTTGTTCAACATATATATTTACCACTTCCCCAAAATAGATTCATACATTAGGGTTCCAATCCAAGAGGCTGCTTAGGCTGTGATAGCCTCGAATTACAAACCCTCCTATCTATTTTGATATATCTACCTTTATGAGAGGTGTCTCTATGAATGAGAAAATGTTATTGACAACTAGCCTCCAGTAACCAAATGTTCAAGAGCTAAAAAGACAAATAAAGGCCAAATGTTGACTATGGGGCTTAGCATTTGATAAGAAACAATCTCTAATTCAGTGCACGGCTAGGCTCAAGCAGAAGGGTCACCTGGATGTCTTCTCCAACTTTGCTCTTCTGACTGTATGCCTCCTGCCCCACCCCACCCTGAGTCCCCAAGTCTGTGCCTATCCCCTCAAAGTCTTAATCAACTGTCCATGCAGTCAGCACCCTGTCCCAATGGTCAGAATTCCTAGTCACCTTGTGGATTCTAAGGACAGTTCTCAACAGACGTTGAGACACACAGCTCAGCTAGCAGCCTTGAACTTTTGCTCTGACACCACCACCTACATTATCAGGCAAACTGCCAGGAGCTGCACCCACAAGGGAAATGGGCCAGGCAAGATGAAAGCAAGAACAAAACCAAAATTGGGTGGGTTATTTTTATCATCCTACAGATTTGTAGCAAAGACCCCAGCAGCTAAAGCACCCAAGGCATTCAGCTGATTTCTTGCTAGCTCGCTCACACTCTCACTCTCTCACGTCCTTTCCCACCCCCGCCCCTTTCAGGAAAGTGGATCAGGTCAGAGCAAAGTGTTCCTCATTCTGCCATCTCCACAGGAAAAACTAATTAGTCGCCAAATATTCAGAATGGGTAATTGCTACCTGAATTAATAAGGGCAAACAGCCGGCAAGAAAACAGTGGTTTACTTTTTCTGAGTGCTTGCATCCCTTAACTGGGAGTTCCAGCCTCTGCTGGGCTGGATTGGCTAATGGGTTGAGACCAACTCCTGCTGGCAGCCTGCAGCCTTGCTGGACAAGTGAAAATGCTGGGGTAGGACACGACATGTTGGCCTTAGTCTGCTCCTGCACCTGGGTCAGTTAAAACACTTCTTTGGTTAAGAGTCACTCTTTTCTGCTCTAAAACACACACACACACACACACACACACACCAGAAACATCCAAGGATTCCAAAATGCATCAAGCAAGATCCTTACCCAAGTTTTTCAATAAATTCCCCCAAATTCCTCAGTTCAGACAAGAAAGTACTTAAAACAAATTGGAGGAGGGTGTTGCAAGCAGAAGGGAAGAGAAAGGGGCTGGGGTGGAGAGGGAAGTGAAGTGAAGATAAATGACCTAAAGCAAAAACCAGGCACCTAAGAAGGATGAGAAGAGACTCAGCTGCAATCCCAACCTCCACCCTACATCCCTCCCTGACCCATATAGACTTCAGAGTCACACCCAGAGAGGCCTTGGAGAACCTGGTAAGTTTTATCCCCTGCCTGATCATTACCTTGCTGTGTACCACAGACAAATCACTTCACTTCTCTTGCCCTTGGTTTCTGCATATGTAAAAATGAAGTGATTCAGTTAGACAATTTTTAATAATCCTAATCCTATGCTGGGGAGCTCTGGTAGCATAGTGCCTAAGGCACTTGACTGCTGCTAACCAGAAGGCTGGTGGTTCAAACCCATCAGCCACTCCCCAGGAGGAAGGTTGGGCAATCTATTTCCGTAGTGATACTGCCTCAGAAACCCAAGGAAGGGTGGCTATGAGTCGAGTCCGACTAGACAGCACATAACAACAAAAACAACAATCCTATGCTCTTCAAGAAGGCTTCAGTTCAAATTTGGGGTCATCACAGTCACCCTTCCTGATCACAACCCCTCCTCCCTTCATCCCTGCAGAAGCACTTACCTTATTTGAATTAATGCTGACGATTCCACTGCCAGTCAGTACTTCCCCTCTAGCATGTCAACCAGCAAGCAACTTCCTCTGAGGCCATGGTTCTCTGAAGATTTCACAGGCAGCTTGGACCAAAAATATCCAGCCATTGAAATTGCTGTCAAATACACAAGGGGAATCCTATGCCATGTCTGGCTGGGCTGCTTATGTGGTATTTGCATCTATACCAATCTGCTACCAAAAAAATAAATAGGTTCATATTAGGACAATTCAGCCTCTTACTTTTTTTTTATTATTATTTTAATTCAACCACTCATAAGCAGCTCCTATGTCTGTACAGTAAGAACTGCTTCATTTTTTTTTTTCTTTTTCCCAAGAGCCAAATAGTAATTCTGTTAAATAGCTATGTGATAACAGATTACATGGAATCTCTCTCCAGGGATATTTCAGGTATTTTATATCTTTTGTTTTTACCAACATGCTATATCAAATAAGCTTTTATGTAATCATTTTGTATAAATAAAATGTTCTGCATGTACATATCTGTATGTATATCTTAAATGGCTTTTTGTATACAAACAAAATCTGTAACAGTGAAGTATCTCTTCTGAAGAATGGAATTAGGAAAAAACAACACTAAACTTTTTGTAAGCAAGTACTACTTTACATTTAAAAAAAGACAGAGGACGAGTAAAGAGAAAAATAGACAAAATGAAGTTACTAACAAACTTCTTTATAAGCAATTTCATTAGGTGGTTTAGATCTGAGAGAAGCACAGCCACGTGAAAATAGTGTGGAGAAGGTGAAAGTGTCAAGAGAGCCATCCCTTGTTCTTCTGTGTATTCTCCCCTTGCATCTAGGAGTCTGATTCAAATTCTGGCTCCATTTGCTAACTGGGACACCTTGGATATTTGTTTCATCTCTCAGAACTTCAGTCTTCATGTGTAAAGTAGGGATAATACTCACTGCCAGGGCTGCTGTGAGTTTAAATGAGATAAAATATGTGAGGCACCTGGCACAAAAGGGCAGCAATAAACGTTCATTTCCTTCCTTCTTTCCTTGTGTTCTCCCTCAGGGCAAAAGAAGAGAAAAACTGAGTAGTACAGCTGTTTCTCAAACTGTAGCTCCTTTCTGGCCTTCCATACAGCTAGGCTTACCAACCCCACTGAACTGGTAGGGTCGGATGGCAATTTACAAACCTGGTAGTGTTTCTCCGAAGAAGCCATTGCTGACAGCACAGGGGTTTCCAGCAAGAAAATCAAGCAAAGTTGACCACATCTAGAAATCTCAGTGATTAATAATTAAAACAACCTCCTTCTTCATTATATAGCAATAAACCTACTGGCCAGGGACTTTGTGTGTGTGTGTGTGTGTGAGTTGGGTGAAAATTTAGAGCAAATTCACTTTCCATACAGCAGCTCACACACACTTTGTCTCATGACATTGACTGCAATTCCCCACTATGCAACAGCTCCCCTCCTACTTCCTTCCCATAGTTACCTCTTCCCTGTATCCTTCCCTCCCATGCACTCCTGCCCCGGGAGCTGTTTCTCTGTGCATACACAGCTCTTCTCCCATGATTGATCTCTCCAAGGAGTGTTTCTACCTAATGTAAATGTTCAGCTAATATGCCTGTCTTTTGTTTGCCTGGAAGCCACAGGAGGGGGTTCAATTCCAGACCTGAAGGGCAGCTAGAGGCCATAGTCTCAAGGGTTCCACCAGGCTCTATCAGACCAGCAAAACTGATCCTTTTTTTTTTTTTTAATGATTTTTAGTTTTATTCCACATTGTTCTCCTACTCTATCCAGGATCTCCTACAGAGATCCTCCTCCAAGTGATTGACAGTGGTAGCTGGGCACCATCTAGTTCTTCTGGTCTCATAGTCATATAGGCTGAGGATTACATGGTGTGCTAGTTGCTTAGACTAATTGTTTCCATGAATCTTTGGTTTTCTTCATTCTTCTTTGCTTCAGATGAGGAAAGACCCGTCATTGTATCTAGATAACCACTTGCAAACTTTTAAGATTCCAGTTGCTACTTGCCAAAGTAGGGTGTGGAACAATGTTTTTGTGTAGTATGTTATGCCAATTAAGCTTGATGTCACCTGCAACTATGGTCCTGAGCCCACAGGTCCAACTACTCACTCCCTCTTGGTAGCTGGCTGTGGCCAAAAGGAACTACAACTTTGTCCCTTGTCAGCTCTACTATATATTTCTGGCCAGGGATCTTTTAAATATTTTTTTAAGGAAAATTCAGCCATATGAGATTTCTATTCATATGGCTATTTTATAGTTGTTCTTAGTTGCTAGCAAGTCAGCTCCAACTCACCACAACTTATGGACAACAAATGAAATCCCAGTCCTGTGCCATTTCATGATCATTGGTATTTTTGAGTCCATTATTACAGTTGTTGGGTCAATCCACTTCATTGAGGATTTCCTTCAATTTTCATTGGCCCTCTATTCTCCAACCATGATGTTCTTTTCTAGCAATTTGTCTTTCATGATGATGTGCCCAAAGTAAGTAAATCAAAGTCTCACCATCCCCACTTCTAATGAGCATTCTGGTTGTATTTCTTCTAAGACTGGTTTGTTTGTTCTTCTTGAAGTTCATGGTTTCTTCAATATTCTTTGCCAACACCACAATTCAAATACATCAGATTTCTGTCTTCCTTTTTTATTGTCCAGCTTTAGCATGCATATGAGGTAATTGAAAAGACTATGGCTTGGATCAGGCACACCTTAGTCAGCACCTTTGCTGTTCAATACTTTAAGGAAGTCTGTTGTGTGGATTTGCCCAATGCAATATATCTTTTAATTTCTTGGCTACTGCCTCCATGAACACTGATTGAAATTGTTGCCAACTTTAGTTTCTTCTCCAAAAAATATTTTAAATAATCCCAATTGCATTTATAAAATGAAATGATTTGCCCCTTCAGAATGATACATGGTAGCATATGGTTTAAGTGCTAAGCTGATAACAGAAAGGTTGATGGTTCAAACTTACACAGTGGCTCTTCAGGGAGAAGACCTGGCTATCTGCTCCCATAAAGATTACAGCCAAGAAAACCTTATGGGGAAATTCTACTCTGTTACATGGGGTCACTAAGAGTCAGAAATTGACTTGATGCCATCCAACCACAAAAGGTTAGGGGTCATGAATCCTGTGGATTAAGAGGAAGATCCAGAAGGCCTCCAGAGAACATAGTCCACTGGGCCTGAGACAATATATCCTTACAGTGGTCATCAATTTCTGGCTAACCCACACATCTCCAATGACCCCACATGTCCTCAGCATTCAACCAGGCCACAAAATTCTTGTCCTAGCTCACCTACCAATGTATGACCTTGGAAAATCAATTACTTTAGCCCAAAGCCCCATTTTCCTCATCTATAAAATGTAAATAACACCCAGGATTGTTGAGAGGATTCAGCCAATAGGGCTCTTGGGCTGAGTGTGACTCTTGATAAGTGCTGATCATCACTGATGTTGTTACCACATTCACACAGTGTCAGAGGGTTAACATGATCAGATGAGATCATTTCTGTGAAATCAAATGTAGACCAAGAAAAGCTGTGCAGATACACATGCCTAGTATCTTTAAGGCTTTGATACTGCCCCAAGATCTAGATTGGCCAGAATTCCAGCTGGGAAAGTCTAGTAGAGAAGTCACCAAAATCATTACAAAGATCATGACTATATTTCTTCAGGCCCTGAAAGGCTTCTCCTCCCACCTTCCCCCAGCTGTCCTGCCCTCCAGCCAGACCCTCACCTTTCCCTCTTTTCTGTCCCCAAAGAGCATATCTCTTTCCAGGTTCCAAAGCCACCCAGAGAAACACTGATTTGCACTTTGAAAATTGCAAGTGCCCTGCCCCAGGAAACATCAAAGACAAAGGTTCCCATTGCATCCTTAAACCCAGTGATCTGTGGAGGTCCAGCATAGCATAGTGCCCATAGGAAATGACCTCCAGGGCCAGCTTTGATCAGCGAGTCAGCTGGCCCACCAAGCCTCCCACGCCCCAAACTTATCCACAGGCAGGTGGATTTTAGCAAGGAGCTGAGATGAATTATGGCTGGAATATGCACCTTTATCCCACTCCATGAAGAGTTCCATCTCTTTAAGCCTCTCACCCTCTTACCTCCCCCCTGTCTTATTATGTGTTAATGGGTTAAACATTTTTAATTTTAGAAATAATTGCAAACAATTGAATAACACACATTGGCTCCATGTCTCACAGTTAATGATCTCTCTATGCATAGGGACAGCAATATTTTTAGGCCCTATTCAAGTTACACACTCTGGCTGCTGATGAAATATTAATTAAAGGTTATGCTCTCAGCCTTCGGAAGATGATTACTCAAGATAGCAATTATATTTTTCCCCTTTTTGTGTAATAAAACTGCACCTTGCTGTGCAGTAGGAATTAATAATTCTGAACCCGGTTGTTACAGAGGCAGCATCAAAGCTAAAGAAGAGGCATGCCCAAGAGGGAAAAACACAAACACATTTAGACCCACAAAGAAAGTTGGTGATTTCAATAGAGTAGGATTCTATATTCAGGGCTGGGATCACTTCTCACGGTCATTAACAACTCTAGCTGTCTGAGTGACCCAGTTACAAAGTATATGGAAAATAGAAACAAGAACAGGACATAGCTACTGCTCTGGGTCTCTAAGAAGCTAGACATGGCCATAGGCCTGACATATTCCTGGAGCCAATGGGCAAACTTCCTCAGGCTCCTTCCAAGGAATTCAAAACCTCAGAATAGCCAGACTCACTCAAGAGCCAACAATTCAGTAACTTCCCAGGCAATTTCCATGGTGAGAAGAAAGAGGACAGTCTATATAGCCTGGAAAAGAATAACAGAAATATCCTCCACTTAATGAGCACTTACTATATGCCAGACATATTCAGTGAGAAAATAATTTCAATCCTCATTTTATAGAGAAAGGATCAGAAAGATTAGATGACTTGCCAAAGATTATACCTTCAAGGGTAGAATTAGGATTCAAACCAATAGACCAACAATTCCATGAAGGCAGAGCTATGTAAGTATCCTCACAGCCTACCTAGCATTATACCTAGCATGTAGGTACTCAATAATATTTATTTATTTAACAAATGTATGATTGAATTCTGGAATCCATCATCCAGCTTGGAAGACAAAACTTTGCAAGTTCTCCACAAAGTACACAATTAAAAAAAAAAAAAAATGTGTTATGACTTTAAATGGGCCCCAGGGTTCAAAGGAGAGAGGGAAGGGTGGGTGCAGTTCTATGAGTATCATTTTAATATATGCTTATCATCACCATCACCCCAATATATTGCCTAAATATTTCCCTAGTTGTTGTTGTTGTTGTTGTTATTTGCCGTCGAGTCAGCCCCAACTCATAGCGACCCCTTCTTGGGTTTCCAAGCTTTAGCACTACGGGAGCAGATTGCCCAACCTTCCTTCCGAGGAGTGGCTGGTGGGTTTGAACCGCCAGCCTTCTGGTTAGCAGTCAAGTGCCTTAGGCACTATGCTACCAGAGCTCCCTAGAGGCACTGTCAAATATTCACTATAAAATAAAATAGTATATGAAATCAGTGATATGCAGGATAAAACTATTACAGTTTATTTTGTTCTGTGACAATGTGAAAATCAAGTTTTTCATGAAGATCCCTTGGTGAACCCTCCAGCTACCCCATGATCACACCCTGCCCCTGAGGGGAGATTCCCACCACCCTTACTGCCACTTAAGTAACTCTGGGGCAAATGAGAAAAGCCTCCAAACCTTCTCTTTGAGGACAAGACTGCAGGTTAGACCAAGGAACAGATATGTGGATAGCTGTCATTCTGCTGTCGTCTCCAGATCATATGGCCTGCATCAAAGAACCAAACAAGCAAAAGAGAATTTGGTTATCTTTGAAGTAGGAAGAGCTGCTGCAGCAGCAAGAACCAAGCTGCCCTGGGGTCACTGCGGTGGGGGTCGAGGCCCTCCCCCTTCAGGAAGGGAAGAGTACAGGTTCCCAAGTGTTGAGTTCTCGAGAAGAGATCCTAGAGAGGCCAGCACCAGTGAGGATGGGATAGTCACCCCCACATGACATGAGCAACAATGGGAAACCCTCAACAGTTTGGGATGAGGAACAGACTGTCCTGGTGGGTGGATTCTTCAGGGTTGAGGATCCTCATGGAAACTGCAGAGCCTCTATGTACCCAGACAAGTTAGGAGCAGCTGAGACAACCCATCATGATCTAAAGGCCTGGAGGGACAGAAGATGTATGTGAGAGATATTGGGAAGATACTCTGGAGAACTCGGTGATTCTCTTCAAGCAGAGGGAGGGTGGTGAGTAAAACTAAGCATTCTCTCAAGTGGGCAGGAGGATGATCAGATTGGCTACCACACAGGAGACATCCCTAGGTGGTGTGAATGGTTAAAGCACTCAGCTGTCAACAGAAACCCTGGAGGTTTGAGTACAGCCAGAGACACCTCAGAAGAAAGGACTGGTGATCTACTTCCGAAACATCAGCCATTGAAAACCTTATGGAGCATATGGCCAAGAGTCAGATCTGACTCCATAGCAACTGGTACTGGTACCATGGTGAGACAGCAGACAGCAGCTAGGAGCAAAATACACACATTGAATGAGTGTCCAATCGTGTGGCACTGTTAAGTGCTAGATACAGACAAGAAACACAGACCTTGTCTTTGAAAAACGTGCAAACTGTGGGGAGGACAAACACATAAGCAGACAACTTCAGTATGTACTAAGTGCAGCCAGATATAACTATGCAGAGTGGTGTGGCAGGCAGGCAGGCAGGTGCAATTTCCATTGCACAGATAAGGAAACTATGGCCCCAAGAGTTTTTAAGTGATTGTCTGGTTTGTGGTAGAACTCAGGTGTCCTACTCCTGTCCCCCACTGTGGGTACTTCCTGCAGGGAGCTGTGTTATTCACAAATGCCTTGACTCACATGAACTGTACAGGCCAGTCCCTGAGACATCTTCCAATTCTAACATCCTATGGGACAGCTTTATCAGATTGGTGCTCCAGAAATCAGGATACCCTGACAACATAGATAACACCAAGACCAGGGGCACTGGGAGGAAAGACACAGGACAGGTCTCAGGGGCACCTTGGCAGCCAGAGGGCACTGCCAGAGTCTAGGGCACAAGAACTCTGTGCTATTGACTCATTGTGAACAGTTCCTTGCAAATGTGTCATAGCAAATATTGACCCTGGGAATTCTGAGGTAGAGGTAAGTCCCTTCTTGCTTTCACAGCCTATCTGTCAGCCTGCCTCAAACCTCCTGGGTGCTCTGAAGGGGTCCCTACACCATGCTAAGGGCCTGCTTCCACCATTTCAGCACTTGCATAGAACTCTGTAAAAATTTCCAAGCCCAGTTCCATGACCTTAAGCAAATTACTTAATTTTTCTGAGCTTTAGTTTATTCCACTGGTTTAATGAGGGAGTTGGGCCAGCTCGTCACCAAGTCTTTTCCAAGCGTAATATTCTCACCAGATGCCATATAGTTGATTCTGACTCATGGATATTCCCTGTCTGACAGAGCAGAACTGTGCTCCACAGGATTTTCAGTGGCTGTTGTTTTCAGAAGTAGATTGCCAGGCCTCTCTTCCGAGATGCCTCTAGGTGAGCATTAACAGTTTGTACCACTCACGGACTGTTCCAATGTTCTATGACTGTAGTTCTATTGTAATTCTACTTGGTTACTTGCAACACTCTTCCTTTTCTTCCTCTTCTTGCTTAAAATGGAGGCATCAAACTGCATTGGAGAGGGTCCATCTGCTTTCTGTGCATCCTTACCACCTGCAGAAAAGGGAACGCAGAGTTACATTCATCTTCCTTGATCATAAGTTCCCATAACCCAGAGAGCAGGCAGCTGCACAAAGGCATCCAGGACCCATAGGTCCAGGACCTATCCTCACCCAGCCCTTAACCTGTGAATCCTTCCCTGGTAAGCAAGGGTTTGGGAAGGGGAGGCAGCAAAGAAGTAGAAGAGAGGAGGGTCTCATACCTCACCCAGCTGCAATAGTCAGCCGCAGGAGGCCACAGGAACCTGGGACACAGCAGCCTGGGAACCCTATTTCAGCCTTCACAAAGGCCACTCTCAGAGATCCACAGGAAGCTCCCCCCGAGACTGCAGCAACACCCTCACTGGGGTCTGTTTGACTGGCCCCTGGTTTACCTGAGTTGGGGAAAGGGAACCCTGGACAGAGGCAAGGGCCAGAAAGGGAGCCTTCGTAGAGGCCAGCACAGTAGGTACAAGGCTTCCTGTCTGGAATGCTTACTGCCCTGCAGGCAATGGCCCTCAGGGATGTCAATTCCAGGTCCCAGAGGAGGGAACAGTGGCAATTCTGGTACAATCAGGGCCTGCAGTACAAGCCCCAGAATGTGGTTTGTGCCTCAACCAGCTGGCCCACAGGCCACACGTGAGAGACTGAAGAGGAAGTAGGAATGCTCCAAGAACCAGATCCTCCTCACCCCTCTTCCAGCAAACTGAGATAATTTCCCAGGAATGCTGAAGAAATTAAAGAAGCTGCTTTTTTATTCCTAAGTACAGAAATGAGGCACTGTCCCCCAGCTGAACATTCCAACCATGAGCAGAAGGTCCCTGTTCTGAGGGCAGGTGCAGGAGCACCCAGCCCCTGAAGCTGCAGAGACTGGGTGCCAGAAAGTGCCTCGAGGCTGGGAGGAGCCTGGGCATGCAGGATGCTTTCTTTAGGAAACCTTCCTCAGCTTGGGCAGAAGACCCTTTTATTAGCTCATGTTCTTGCTTCTTCCTCCACTATTCTTCCCTCAGTGGGACTGCTCCCAGGAAGACAGGAGGCCTTACTCATCACAGGAATGGGAACTCCCTGATGATACCGGAAGGATCCTTAGGTGTGAGTACCTGCTGACCCAGGACCTAAGGGAAGAGAAAATGCTCAGGCCCCTCCCTAGAGGTGAGAAAAGGCACTACCCTCATTCCCGTGGAGGAGAGGTAATGTGAGTGTTATGCACCTGGGCCTGGTCTTACGGGTGACGGGCTGAGGATGCATTCTGCCCAAGCAGCTGGCTCATGAGAGTAGAAGTGGTATCATATACTCACTCACTTATTCACCCCATAGAACATTTATTGTGCTATGTGTCAGGCCCTGTACTAGGCTTAGGGGCAGTCATAAAACTGAAAATTGGTTTCTACCATCAGGAACTCACAAACCTGTGGCCAGACAGACTTGTAACTACAAAATCACAAGGCAGAGCAATGACTGCATGGACACAGATCAAAACAGTTCTCTGTGGGCTTGACTTCTGCTGCCTAGGGCCACTGATGAGGCACAGAAGGGGCCTGTGAGCCAGGATGGAGGGCATGACAGGGAAGAGGAGGCACTGAAGGTATAAGGAACAGCAAAAGGAAAGGCCTTTGAGAACATGTGTGACCTGCATAGGGGAGGTTCTTATGGATGGGGGGGAGAATGGGTATTCACATGAGAATTTACTATCCCAACATCTCAGTGTAGAATCCCCAGCCAGAGGCATTCCCCACACAGACCGCATGTCAAGCTTACATAGGCCGTCTTTTGCTCATGCGTTGAGGAAGTTGGGGTCGAAGTTCCAGACTTGAGTCGTTTTTGCTGAATTCCCCTTCTAGACATCAGAGGCAAAGAGGAACACACATTTAGAGACCACCTGCACCAGTACTTCCGTGTTTTGTCAAAAAAATAGGTTGGCTTTGCTGGCGCCTACTGCAGGTTCCCCTTCTGGGCCCAGAGCATATGGCCTGGGCAGCCTGGGGGAAGGCGGAGCCATGGGACAAGGGGGTGGGGAGGTAAAGCTGAGGAAGTGATCCCTCCCAGGCCCCCAGCTGCATGGGTACCCTTCCTGCCTCATCCAGAACAACTTCTTCTAACACACCCCCATCTCCAGGCTTTCATCATCTGTTCCTGCCTGTTGACATCCAGTTGAACCTGTCAAAATCACATCTCTTTATGGAAGTCCTTATTATTGCTTAGGACCTTTTCTAGTGAAGATTTTATTATTCTTGGACTTAAATATAATCTTTCTGTTCTTTAACAAAAACCTCTTCGAATTCCCCCTCTCCAACTCCGCTACTCCCCCATTACCTACCCACCCTCACCCCATCACCCTCAGAATTTGTGCATACATCTGCTCCTGATGAGAGTGTAGCAAGCTTTAGGTGGATCTCTGTGGTTTACCTACCACAGCACACATGGGGGTCCTCAGTAAATATTTGCAGACTGGAATGAGACAGGAACTTATATCTCTTACACTTACACAATGATTCCCATTTCACATTACACTTTCCCGTGCAGAATTTCAGGGAACCTCTGAGTTCCAAGACTCCTTCAAAGCAGGGAGAACAGTACCTCCTACATCCCTGCCTTTTGGGATAAATTTTCCTCTCACCTTGACTTGTTCTACAGATGAAGGACAACTTGGCAAGACAGGTGACAGGGTATGTGGCAAGGTGAGAAGAGTATGTACTTTGGGGTCAGTAAGACCCAGGCTCAAATTCTGACTCTGCCACGGATTATATTTGTAATCTTGAGAAAGTTGCTTAACTTCTCCATAGCTCAGTGTAAAATGGGGATGATAATAGTTTTCTTACAGAATTGCTATAATGACTGATGTAAAGTGGTTGAAACTTTACATCAGGTTCTAACTAAACACTAATATTACTGAATGCCCACCCAGTACAGCACAAACTCTGAACCCAAATTAAAAAAGAAAATAAAAACCTTGCATAGAATTGACTCTGACTCATGGTGACCCCATATGTGTCAGAGTAGAACTGTGCTCCACAGAGTTTTCAATGGCTATGACCTTTCAGAAGTAGATTTCCAGATGTTTCTTCCAATTCACCTCTTGGTGGACTTGAATTTCCAACCTTTCTGTTAACAGCCAAGCATGTTAATCATTTGTACCACTCCCAACCCTAAATTATCTGTATTCAAACCCTGGCTCTACAACTTACGTGTTGTATAACCTTGTTCAAGTTACCTCACTTTCTGTGCCTTGGTTTTCTCATCTATCAAAATGGGGATAGTAATAATGCCTACCTGATAGGCTTGCTGGGGAGGGTTAAATAAGTTGATAAACAAAAAAATTCTTATAACAGTGCCTCAAACCAAACCAAACTCACTGCCATCAAGTCCATTCCAACCCATAGCAACCCCCATTGGCTTTTCAAGTCTATAAATCTTTACTGAAACAGAATGACTCATTTTTCTTTCATGGAGTGGCTGGTGGGTTTGAACCACCAACATTTTTGGCTAGCAGCCATATGCCTTAACCACCACACCACCAGAGCTCCTTAGAACAGTGCCTAAAACCCACTGCTGTTGAGTCGATTCAGACTCATGGCAACCCCCTTTGGGTTTCCAAGGCAGTAAATCTTTGCAGAAGTGGATTGCCCAGTCTTTCTATGACATAGAAAACACTCAGTGATGCCTGTTCCATTAAATATCTCACATATGCTTATGGAGAAGGAAACTGACAATCAGAAAAGTTATTTTTGCATAAAACTTGCAGAGCCAGGATTCAAACCCCAGATGTGCCTGGCACCAAAGTCCATGGCCATAGTCCTTGTCTTGGAGACCTATTGAAAAAACATGATATAGGCCTATGGAGAAGGAGCTCTAATGGTACTGTGATTAAGACATCAGGCTGTCAACCAAAAGGTTAGTGATTTGAACCCACCAACCACTCTGTGGGAGAAAGACGAAGCAGTCTGCTTCTGTAAAGATTTATAGCCTCAGAAACTCTATGAGGGTCACTATGAGTCAGAATTGACTGATAATGGGTGGGTAGGCCTACGGAGAGGTGAAAAGCTCCATTTGACTAAGTGTAAGCAAGAAGCAAGTCAAACGCACCTTGAGCTCCTGAACTCTGTGGCACACAGTGGCCATCTGTGTGGGAAAACCACACAAATCTCACACATATAGAGGCAAGAGGAGCTTCCAGAAGTCCTTGAGGTTTCTACCTCCTTGATCCATTTTGAAAGGAGCTCCATTAGTGTAGTGTTTAAGGCATTTGACTACTGACCTAAAGGGTCAGTGGTTTGAATCCATCAGCTGCTCTGCAGAAGAAAAATGAGGCAATCTGCTTTTGTAAAGATGTACAGCCTTGGTAACCCAATAGGGGTTGCTATGAATGGAGATTGACTCAATGGCAGTGAGTTTGGTTTGGGTCTATTTTTCATTAAAATGCCCCATGCACTATTGTCATGAGCTCCAGCCATGGGCCAGGGCATCTTCAATATGCCTTTGTTCATCATCTCAGTAACAAGAGCTTAGAAACACATCACTTTCCCAAGGAAATAGAAGGACAACTGGGTTTGGGGATCTGTGACAATTTGGGCTTCCTGGGGTCTTTTTCTTTTTGTTTTAGGATGCTTTTTAAATTATTATTAGTCAAACCACTCAGAAATGCCTGAACTTTCCACTTGCAAGTTAGCAATAAGTCATCTCTCATGGACTTTGCTAAGTGAGATTTGAAGTTCTTGACATTTGAAAAGTCATCCTGTTCAAACTCGGAAGAAAAGGTCATCCATGTGGAGGGCACCCTATAAATGATTAGATTCCTGACCCTTGAGTGTGGCACTCAGTACCCTCTGAAATAGCACTCACAGCAACACTCAGATAACCCTGGGTAGCTCTTGAGCACTTCTTCCCTGAGACATCTGCTTTCAAGCCATGTTCTCTCCTCCACAGAGCTCTCAGGAGATTCACCAGCAAGAGACTCACCCTCAGCTGCTTAGAAGAGCAGGAAAGGCTGAATTTGAACAAAAACCAAACTCACTGCTGTGGGGTTGGACTCGACTCATAGCAACCCCTCCTCGGGTTTCCGAGGCAGTATCACTACGGAGTAGGTTGCCCCATCTTCCTTCTAAGGAGTGGCTGGTAGGTTTGTACAACCAGCCTTCTGGTTAGCAGTCAGATGCCTTAGGCACCATGCCACCAGAGTTCCCTACACAAGGTATGTTGTTGTTGTTGTTGTTTTGCCGTCGAGTCGGCCCCGACTCATAGCAACCCCTCCTTGGGTTTCCGAGGCAGTATCACTACGGAAGTAGGATTGCCCAACCTTCCTTCCAAGGAGTGGCTGGTGGGTTTGAACCGCCAGCCTTCTGGTGAGCAGTCAAATGCCTTAGGCACTATGCTACCAGAGCTCCTAATAGACTAGTTCAAAATAGCCCACTCAAATCTTAAACCAAACCAAAATTTGGGATAGGTTTGCAACTAAACCCAAAGGCTAGTGTTTAAAGGTTCACACATTTTCCAAGTCTACATACATTTGCTTTAACGTGAGAGAAATGAAGTTTGAAAGGAAATCTTGTGCTTAAGAACAGCTGTGCAAACGGCATAACTCTAAAAGACTCCTAGTGTTTGAGTCTGAAGGAACATCTATCTCCCCAGGCTGCCACACATCCCCAGCACCATCAGCCTCCCTGGACCAGGGGAGCAGGAACATGGGTTGCTGTGCATAGCAGGGGCACAAGCGGGACAGCCCCAAGGCCTGAACACAACCCAGCTGGAACTGGCTGGCTTGGCCCAGGACTCAGAGAGATACCACATCTGACTGTCTGAGGCTTTGGCTACTCAGTTTTCCTCTGGGTTTTATCCAGGGAGTAAAGGGCACAATGGGGCTAAAGTGTGCTGAGTGAGCTCCATAAAGGGGAGGAAGTGAACCCGCCAACTTCTGCTTCCCTCCCCTCCTCCCCACCCAGGCACTGTTGGGGAATGGACCTTTCACCATTGTGGGGGTTGGGGTTGGGGAACCTCTCTTTTCCCCTACAAAACTCTACCTCTTAGAAAAATGCCACATAGGGTATTATAACAAGTGGCCACCACTGGACGGCACAGCAGGGCTCGTTAATCTATTGATTCACGCTGCTCTGGGAAATGATTTTGAAATATGCACCAGGCACATCCTAGTAGAATCATTACGACACATGTTGTAACCCATTTCCTACATCCCAAGTAAAAGCTTACATAAAGTTGTCAGGTCAGTTGAGTACGGTAGATTCTTAGCTAAAATATTCTAGCCAGATAATATCAGTGTTCTACCCAGTGCACAGGGATAAATCAAAAGCATCATTATCCCCTGGAGGACTGCAGTCAAAATGTGGTGGGTGCTCAGAGAAGACATGGATTAGGGGAATAGCTGAATTATTTATGACATCTTTAAACATCTGCAAGCCACGAAGTCACAGCAAAGATGAGTCAAAAAATTAAAGTGATATAAGGGTACCCCAGAAAGAAAGAAAGACCACTGCTCACTCTTCTGCTCCTGATATGGCCATAATATAGCTTTATTCTTTCTCTTGTTCTCTCTTTCTCTGTGTCTCTCTCTCTCTGTCTCTGTCTCTCTCTCTTCCCCTCCCTTCCTCCCTCCCTCTCGCTCTGTCTCCCTCCCTTCTTCTCTTCCTCACTTCTTCCCTCCATCTCTCTGTTTTCCCCACACCAGTCTATCATAGTTCTTGTGGTGTGTAGAAGTCTATCATGATTCTTGAAATATTTTTGACACCACTATATCGTTTCTGGCTTTCTGGAAGAATTTGGAGGGCATTTTTAAGGTGTGTGCTTTTTAAAGTTGTAAGGTTGATTCTATATTATTGAAATCTAGCACCTTAATAAAATAACAATGACTCATTTGCAATGAATTTTGCTCTTCTGGAGAGTTCAGTCTTTTAAAGGAAGCTAGTTCTTATAAATATTAGCTGTATCATCCGAAATAAAAGTTAAACTGTCAGTTTTTATGATGTTTAACAGTTTATGATGTGGTTTTTACATACATTAGCCAGTGACTAGTACATAATCAGGGCTGAATAAAAGTTTATTGAACTGAATTAAGTTATCCAAATGTATTTTTACAATCATCTATGAGGATGGCAACTAACAATAACAATGAGGGGTTAGACTTTGGTTAGGGGAAGGGTTTGCCTTTTTTGAAGGAAAATCTCACATGCCCATAGTAAACAAATTCAGTTCCTACAATTCACGCTCTCACTCACTCACTGCTGTCGAGTCAGATCCGACTCATAGCAACCCCTCCTTGGGTTTCTGAGGCAGTATCACTAGGGAAGTAGATTGCCCAGTCTTCCTTCTGAGGAGTGGCTGGTGGGTTTGAACCACTAGCCTTCTGGTTAGCCTTTGGCACTACACCACCAGAGCTCCTACAAAAGGTTATACAATCTAAAGTTAATTTCCCACCCATTCCATACCCACTCCAACTCTCTGGGAGGAGGTTGTTGTTGCTGTTGTTGTTGTTGTTGTTGTTAGGTGCCCTCAAGTCAACTACAACTCATGGCAGCCTTACATACAACAGAGCAAGACATTGCCCAGTCATCCTCATGATCTTGGCATGTTGGGGTCCACTGTGTGGCTACCACACCAATCTATCTTCCCAAGGATCTCCCTCACCGTCCCTGTCCCTCTACTTCACCAAACATTATGTTCTCTTCTAGTGATTAATCCATCCTGATGACATGTCCAAAGCAATTGTGTCATAATAATGTTTTGCTGTGATCCATCAGGTTCTCATTGGTTAATTTTCAGAAGTAGATTGTCATGCTTTCTTCCTAGTTTATCTTAGTCTAGAAGCTTCCTTGAAACCTGTCCACCACTGGTGACTCTGCTGTTATTTGAAATATCAGTGGTATAGCTCTCAGCATCACAGCAACACATAAGACACCACAGTACAGTGACCTGACAGGTAGCTGGTGGTTCCAGAGGTGACCATTGTCAATTGTCCCTTATGCATCTGGCCTGAAATTTTCCATCTATACAAACACATATAAATATCTTTAAAAAAAAAAGATGTGTGCATCATCACAGATTTTTGCCTTTTTGCTTTTTGTTTTAATTTAATAACATATCTTAGAAGGCTTTCCATATGAAATCTACCTCAGTTTTTTAAATGGCAGTAATATATTCCACTTTTGACTTGCAAAAATAATTGTTGATGTGTAATGGGAATCATTATGTCTTTTCTCCCTTACCAAACAAAAGTTTACTTCTTTTGCTTTGATTTTCTTTCATTTTAAACTTTTATGTAATTTTCACTTTGAATGGGTGGTACATTTATGTGGTTCCAGAACAATATAACCATGTAAACTTTGAGAAGTCTGCCTACCACTCCATGCCTGATCACTACTTCATCTCCAATCACCCTTGTAGTTACTTTTCCCTTATTGCTCATCATTTTTATTATTAAAATAATAAACAGAAGGGCAGTGTTTGCACAAGGAGAGAGCTCAGGAAGCAGGAATGCATAGGAAAGAAGGACACAGGGAAGAAGAGGTGGAAGTGGGAAGAGAGCTGTTACACTGTGGGGAATTGCAGTCAATGTTAGGAAACAAAATGTATGTGAACTGCTGTATGGAAAATGAATTTGTTCTGTAAACTTTCACCCAAATAACAGTAAAAAATTTCAAAAATAGAATTTTTCTTAATTGTCCAAATATCAAAATACATAACAGTGCATATGTTTTCAAATGATCTCTGACCTTCCCTGCCCCCTCATGTCCCACCCAGAAGCATCGTCTTTTCTGAGAATTTCTAAACAAGATATAGAAGGTCTATAGGTCTAAGAAGAAGCCCTGGTGGGGTAGTGGTTAAGTGCACTTGGCTGCTAACCAGAGTCAGTGGTTTGAACCCATCAGCCACTCCACAGAAAAAAGATCTGTCATTCTGCTCCCATAAAGAATACTGCTGGGGAACTCTTACGGGTAAGATCTACCCTGTTCTATAGAGTTACTATGAGTTTGGAATCAATTTGAAGCACACCACAGCATACGTCCAAGATTCTATTCAGAACTAAGGTCACAGTTTAACCATGTTAGGGAGCTGGGTTTCAGCTGCTATTGAAAAAGATAATAATAAGTTTTATCTGTCGAAATTTCACAGCAAGGAAAGCTTTTTTTTTTTGCAAGTGAACACCTCATCCCTGAAAGTATTCAAGAAGATGAAATCAGGGATGCTGTACAGATTTCCAAAGCTGTCAGAAGAAGAGAGCATTATGTTTTACTTCCAGAGCTCCATGTTGAAATTAATTCGTTCATTTATTCAACAAACATACATAACTCTTTCTGTGTGCCTAGCAGTGTGTTGTGAACTGCTTAATGAAAATTGGATAATAAACCATTTCTGCCTTCAGGAAGTTTACAGTCTGATAGATCATATATTCAAGTCCAAGGGTTTGTATACAATTGTGCAGGTTTTGAAATGCACTTGTTGCCCAACTGTGCATGGAGGCCCTGAGCCTGTTAACCATTAACCATCCGGACAGACACATAGGAAATACGAGCATTAGATGACAGAATCGGTGAGAGGGTGGAGACAGAGAGCAGAATGTAACAGGAACAACTTCCTATAAGAGAGGGCACTTGGCTGAATCCTGAGAAACAGCCTCTCCTCACCCATACTCCTGAGTGGCCTTCTATCTATGAAGTGTCACAATGGTGTGACTGATACATTCTCAGAATGGAAGGGTTCAATGGAATTCTGGGAATGATAAGAAGTGGGAAGGAATCAAGAGACTTTGGACTCTGCCTCTGACTGTTCTGCCTTGGACAACCACTCAGCCTCCCTTCCAGAGTCTTCTCATCTCATTTATTCAACAAGCATAGTGCTCTGGTTCATTCAAAAAACATAAGGGCTCTACTGTTGCATTGTGGGAGATTGCAGTCAATGTCATGAGACAAAGTGTATGTGAACTGCTGTATGGAAGATGAATTTGCTCTGTAAACTTTCACCCAAATCACAATATCACAATAAAAATTATATATATATATATATATATATATATAAACAAAAAATCATTCTATGGGGGTCTATCCAAAGATGTGAGAAGTTATCTATATAAAGAACCTGTAAAGCTGAAGCAGAGAAATTTCTTATCGCCTGTGGGTGGTGGTTATTATTAATAAAGAGGTCAGCCATCACCTTCAGACTCCCATATTGATCCTAGGGGCTATTAAGTATGATGATGGTGTTGAGACATCAAATAATAGCAGTTTATACCTTCTATCAGCGGTGTCTCTGGGGAGCAGCCCATTATGTCTCCACTTACTTGTCTTTGCACCCATATATGTGTGGGTCCTTTTTGATACTATTATGTTCTATTAGCTTTATCTACTTCGACACCAATACAACACTGTTTTGATTGCTGTATGTTATGGATATGTGTCCCCCAAAAATATTTGTAAATCATAACCCCATAGAGGTCTTAGGCCAGTTAACCAGTTAGCCAGACAGACTTGTGGATGTAATCCCATTTGGGAATAGGGGGTTTTGTTATGTTGCTAAGGCCATTATCAGTTTGAAGGGTGTTTTAACCACTTTTGAGATTAAAAAAAAAATCAGGCACAACAGCAAGTAAGCACAAATGTAGATGTCAGCTGG
This sequence comes from Orycteropus afer afer, assembly GCF_000298275.1. Classification (NCBI taxonomy): domain Eukaryota; kingdom Metazoa; phylum Chordata; class Mammalia; order Tubulidentata; family Orycteropodidae; genus Orycteropus; species Orycteropus afer. The sequence continues at coordinate 9,501,888 of NW_006921612.1, read as the reverse complement.
ATATCTCCAAGGAACCAAGAAACTGAAAGAGATCTTCTCTAAGGGCTGACACAGAGAGAGAGCCTTCCCCTAGAACCAGCCCCCTAAGTTAGGACTTCTGGTAGCATAGTGCCTAAGGCACTTGACTGCTAACCAGAAGGCTGGCGGTTCAAACCCACCAGCCACTCCTCAGAAGGAAG
>NW_006921612.1:9498398-9500734 GCF_000298275.1 Orycteropus afer afer | reverse complement strand
AGTCGGGGCCGACTCGACGGCAAATAACAACAACAACAACAACATGCTATTACAAATAATAGTATTTAATTTTAATTCCCAATGTTATTATATAGAAATAAAATTGGTTTTTAAAAATTGGTTTTGTTTGTTCAACCTTGATAAACTCACTTATCAACTCTAGAAGGATTTTTTGCAGATTAAATCATGTGTTCTATATAGACAATATCACATCATCTTAAAATAAATAAATAAATAAATGACAGCATACTTTTACTTTCCAATCTAGATGACTTTTCTTTTTCCTTTCATTTTTTGCCTTATTTCACTGGCTAGAATCACTGATACAATGATACAATGTTTTGTACAAATAATGAGAGCAGATTATCCTTTGTCATGTTCCTGATCATTGTTGTTGTTGTTAGGTGCCATTGAGTCAGTATGGACTCATACCAACGCTACAGCAGAATGAAATACTGCTCGGCCCTGAGCCATTCTCATAATCTTTGCTATGCTTGAGCCCATTCTTGTAGCCCCTCTGTCACTCCATCTTACTGAAAGTCATCTTCTTTTTTGCTGACTCTCTACCAAGCATAATGTCTTTCTCTAGAGACTGGTCCCTCCTGATAACACATCCCAGGTCATGAGATGAAGTGTCACCATCTTCACTTCTAAGGAGCATTCTAGCTGTCCTTCTTCCAAGAGAGATTTGTTCTTTCCTCTGGCATTACATGGTATATTCAACATTGTTTGCCAACACCATACTTCAAAGTTATCAGTTCTTCTTCTGTCTTTCTTATTCATTGTCCAGCTTTCACATGCGTGTGAAACCATTAAAAATGTCATGGCTTGGTCAAAACTTAGTCTTCAAGGAGAAATCTTTATTTTTCAATACTTTAAAGAGGACTTTTGTAGCAGATTTGTCCAAGGAAACACATTTTTGTTTTTTGTGTTTTTGTTTTTTGTGGTTCAACACAACAAAGGTTTATTTTTCTCTCATCCAAATGTCATTATGAGTTGTGCAGCTCTTCTAAGTGGTAACTCTGGAATCCAGGCTGACCCCATTTTGTAGCTTCCAACACTGCTTCCAGTAATAGACAGCATTTCACCGCTATTCATAAGGCTTTCACTGGCCAATGCTTTAAGAAGTGGATGGCCCCTACCTTCTTCTAGTCTGTCTTAATCTGGAAGCTCCACTGAAACCTGTACACCCTGGGTAACCCTACTGGTAGTTGAAATATTGGTGGCATAGCCTCCAGCCTCACAGCAACATGCAAACACCATAGTACGACAAACTGACAGACATGTGGTGGACTATACGAAGAAGAATGCAGCATCAGGATTGGAGGAAGACTCATTAACAACCTGCAATATGAAGACTACACAATTTTGCTTGCTGAAAGTGAGGATGACCTGAAGCATTTATTGATGAAGATTAAAGACTACAGTCTGCAGTATGGATGGATTCCATCTCAACATAAAGAAAATGAAAATCCTCACAACTGGACAATAAGCAGTATCATGACAAATGGAGAGAAGGTTGAAGTTGTCAAAGATTTCATATTACTTGCTTTCACAATTAATACAAATGAAAGCAGCAGTCAAGACATCAGACAACATATTGTACTGGGCAAATCTGCTGCCGAAAACCACTTTAAAGTGCTGAAGAGCAAAGATGTCTACTTGAAGACTTAGGTGCGCCTAACCCTAGCCATGGTATTTTCAATCATCTCATATGCATGTGAGAGCTGGACAATAAATAAGGAAGACTGAAGAAGAGTTGATGCTTTTGAGTTGTGGTGCTGATGAACAATACTGAAAGTACCATAAACTACCAGAAGAACAACAAATGTGTCCTGGAAGAAGTGCAGCTGGAATGCTCCTTGGAAACAAGAATGGCCAGACATTGTCTCACCTTCTTTAGTCACATTGTCAGAAGGGACCATTCACTGGAGAAGGATATCATGCTTGGTAAAGTGGTGATCAGTGAAAAATGGGAAGGCCCTCAAGGAGATGGATTGACACAATGGCTGCAACAATGGGCTCAGATATAGCAAGGTTGTGAGGCTGGCACAGGACTACACAATGTTTCGTTGTGTTGTACATGGGGTCGCTATGAGTCAGAGCTGACTCAACAGCAATGAACAACAATGCAGCTTCAGAAGACAGCTTCTTTGTTTTTTTTGACTCTTGCTTCCATGGGCATTAACTGTTGATCCAAGTGAAATGAAATCCTTGAAAACTTCAATATGTTCACCAGAGAGTTCCAGCAAGATGGTGGACTAGGCAGAAAGACTGCACAGACCCTCTTCAACAAAGATTAGGGAAACCAATTAACACAGACACAGAAGATAATC
>NW_006921612.1:9487207-9494427 GCF_000298275.1 Orycteropus afer afer | reverse complement strand
TTCCTTCTGAGGAGTGGAAGGTGGGTTTGAACCACCAGCCTTCTGGTTAGCAGTCAAGTGCCTTAGGCACTACGCTACCAGAGCTCCTAAAACTCTCCTAAAGATCTGACTCCTAGGGAGCCCTCCTGCTGGGGCCAAGTCGAGAAAGAGATGGCCCCAGCCTACCATGGCAGGGAGTGGCTGGTGGGTTTGAACCGCCAGCCTTGCACTTGGCAGGTGACTGCCTTGGACCCGAGACCATCCTCTAGGCACACAGATTGCATAAGTATGGTGGAAGGGTACAATCTTGACGCAAACTCTTCCTGACACTTCACTATGCAATATTCCCTTGTGCTCTTTGAATGAGTGCCTCTTGGTCTATGTACAGGTTCTTTGTAAGCACAATTAAGTGTTCTGGAATTCCCTTTCTTAGTAATCTTATCCTTAGTTTGTTATGATCCACACAGTTGAATGTCTTTGCATGGTCTATGAAGCACGGGTAAAGATCTTTCTAGTATTCTCTGCTTTCAGTTAAGATCCATCTGACTTCAGCAATGATATCCTTAGTGCCACATCCTCTTCTGAATCCACCTTGAATTTCTATAAGTTTCCTGCCAACGCAATGCTCCAACCATCTTTGAATTATCTTCAACAAAATTTTACTTGTTTGTTACATTAATGATATTGTTCAATAATTTCCACATTCTGCTGGATCACTTGTCTTTGAAGTGAGCATATGTATGGATCTCTTCCAGTAAGTTGGTCAGGTAGAAATCTTTCAAATTTCTTGGTATAGATGAGTGAGCACTTCCAGAATTGCATCCATTTATTGAAACATCTCAACTGGTATTCTATCAGTTCCTTCGGCCGTGTTTTTCACCAATGTGTTTCATGCTGCTGGGACTTCTTCCTTCAACATCATTGGTTCTTAATTATTGTTACCTCCTGAAATGGTTGAACATCAGTCAGTTCTTTTTGGTAGTGACTCAATGTTCCTTCCATCTCATTTTGATGTTTCCTGTGTTATTCAGTATTTTGCCCGTGGCATTCTTCGATATTGCAACTCTGGGCTTGAATTTTTTCTTCAGTTCTTTCAACTTGAAAAATGCTGAGTATATTTTTTCCTTTTGGTTTCCTAACCCCAGATCTTTGCACATTTCATTATAATGCTTTATCTCTTCGATCCACCGTTTGAAGTCTTCTCTCCTGTTCTTTTACTTCATCATTTTTTCCATTTGCTTTAGCTATTCTATATTCAAGAGCAAGTTTCAGAGTTTCTTCTGACATCCCTTTTGGTCTTTTCTTTCTTTCGTGTCTTTTTAATGACCTTTTACTTTCTTCATGTATGATGTCTTTCAAGTCATCCCGCAACTCATCTGGTCTTCACTCATTAGTGTTCAATGCATCAAATCTATTCCTCAGACAGTCTCTAAATTCAGATGGGATATACCTAAGGTTATGTATGCTTTGACTATCTTGGGCTTGTTTTAATTTCCTTCAGCTTCACCTTGAACTTACATATGAGCAAGTCTGATCCATAGTCTTTGCCTGGCATTGTTCTGAGCAATAACATCTAACTTCTCCACCATCTCTTTCCATAAGAATAGTTGATTTGATTCCTGTGCATTCTATCTACAGAGTATCCATGTGTATAATCACTGTGGGTCATTGCTCTTGCAAAATTCTATCATGCACTCTTTGACATCTTTTCTATTATCAAGGTCATGTTTTCCAACTACTAGTCAGTCTTCTTTTTTTCCAACTTTTCCATTCCAGTCACCAGTAAGTGTCAATGACTCGATTGCATATTTGATCAATTTCAGACAGAGTTGGTTAAAAAAAAAAAAACCTTCAATTTCTTCATCTGTAGCATTAGTAGTTCACGTATAAATTTAAATAATAGTTGTGTTAACTGGTCACCCTTGTTGTTGTTCTTGTTAGGTGTCATCGAGTCATTTCTGACTCATAGTGACCCCATGCACAGCAGAACGAAACACTGCCCCATCCTGCGCCAGCTCCATGATCTCAGCTATACTTGAGCCCACTGTCATAGCCACCGTGTCAATCCATCTCCTCGAAGGCCTTCCCCTCTTTCGTCGACCCTCCACCTTAGCAAGCATGACATCCTTCTCCAAGGAATGGTCCCTTCTTACAACATGACGAAAGTAGGTGAGACGAAGTCTGGCCATTCTCGCTTCCAAGGAGCATATCGGGTGCACTTCCTCCAAGACAGATCTGTTAGTTCTTTTAGCCGTCCATGGTACTTTCAGCATTCTTTGCCAGCACCACAACTCAAAAGCATTAGCTCTTCTTCAGTCTTCCTTATTCATTGTCCAGCTCTCACATGCATACGAGGTGATTGGAAATATCATGGCTTGTGTCAGGCACACCTTAGTCCTCAAGGAGACATCTTTGCTCCTCAGCACTTGAAATAGTTCCTTCGCTATTGGCCTTCCCAGTGCTACACGTTGTCTAATGTCCTGACTGCTGCTTCCATTGGCATGGATTGTAGAACCAAGTAACGTGAATTCTTTGACAACCTCAATCTTCTCTCCATTTATTGTGATGCTGCTCATTGGTCCAGTTGTGAGGATTTTTGTTTTCTTTATATCGAGACGTAATCCACACTGCAGACTGTATTCTTCAATCTTCATCAGTAAGTACCTCAAGTCATCCTCACTTTCAGCAAGCAAAGTTGAATAGTCTGCATATCTCAGGTTGTTAATGATTCTTCCTCCAATCCTGATGCCACGTTTCTCTTCATATAGTTCAGCTTCTTGGATTATTTGCTCAGCATATAGATTGAATAAGTGTGGGGAAAGGATACAACCCTGATGCACTCCCTTCTTGATTTTAAACCATGTAGTGTCCCCTTGTTCTGTTTGAACAACAGCCTCCTGGTCAAGGGACAGGTTCCTCATGAGTACAATCAAGTGTTTGGGAATTCCCATTCTTCTCAATGTTATCCATAATTTGTCATGATCCACACAATCAAATGCCTTTGCATAGTCAATAAAACACAAGTAAACATCTTTCTGGTATTCTTTGCTTTGAGCCAAGATTCATCTGACAACAGCTATGACATCCCTTTTCCACATCCTCTTCTGAATCCAGCTTGCACCTCTGGAAGTTCTCTGTCAATATACTGCTGCAAACGTTTTTGAATTAACTTCAGTAAGATCTTACTTGCATGCAATATTAATGATATTGTTCTGTAATTTCCACAGAAAGGATCACCTTTCTTTGGAATGGGTACATATATGGATCTCTTCCAGTCAGTTGGCCAGGTAGCTGTCTTCCAAATCTTTTGGCATAACCGAGTGAGTGCCTCCAATGGGGCATCCGTTTATTGAAATATGTCAATGGGTATTTCGTCAATTCCCAGAGCCTTGTTCTTCACCAATTCTTTCATTGCAGCTTTGACTTCCTCCTTCAGTACCATTGATTCTAGATCATATATCACTTCCTGAAATGGATGAAGATTGACCAGTTCTTTTTGGTACAGTGACTCTGTGTATTCTTGCCATCTTCTCTTGATGTTTCCTGCATCATTCAATATTTTGCCCATAGAATCTCTGCATATTATCCTATCACTGACAGCATTGTACTTCAGGATAGATCTTGAAATGTTCTTTCATTTCAATTAATATGAAAACATTCCTCTTCAATTTGGCATTCCCAGCATGTTAGATCATAAGACTGTCTGATTCATACTGGCCAGGATCAGTCCATTTCACCTCACTAATCAAGCATTCCATTTCATTTTTGACAACTTCCAATTTTTCTAGATTCATACTTTGTACAATACATGTTCCAATTACTAATGGATATTTGCAGCTATTTTTTCTCATTTTGAATCATGTCACATCAGCAACTGAATGTCCCAAAACCTTTACTCTATCCACATCATTAGGGTCGACATTAGGGTCATCTCTACTTTAAGGAGACAGATTTTCCCCAGTCATACTTTTAATGCTTTCCAACTGAGAGGCTTACCTTCTGGCACTGAATCAGATGGTGACCTGCTGCTATCCATAAGATTTTCACTGGACAATTTTTTCAGAAGGAGATCACCAGGTCCTTCTTCTCAGTCTGTCTTAGTCTGGAAGCTCCATGGAAACTTGTCCACCATGGGTGACCCTGCTGGCATTTGAAATATCAGTAGCATAGCTTCCATCAACACAGCAACACATAAGCTGCCACAGTACAACAAACAGACATAAATGGTGGTTCCTGATAAAAAGATGAAAAAGTTCAGTCTTTCACCATTATGTGTAATGCTTCTTGTAAGTTTTCTAAAAAAGCCCTTTGTCAGATTCAGGAAGTTCCCTTCTATTCCTCTTTTTCTGAGTGTTTTCAGTAGGAATGGATGTTACATCATGTCAAATGGTTTTTCTTCTGTCATTGAGATAATCATCTGACTTTCCTTTTTTAGCTTGTTAATATGTTAATTACGTGGATTGAATTTTGAACATTGATCCAAACTTGCATTCCTGGAATGAACCCACTTAGTCATGTGGTATTATCCTTTTTATATATTGTTGGATTTAATGATAAAATTTTGTTTAGAATTCTTACATCTATAATCACAGAGAATATTTGTCTATAATTTTCTTTTTTGCAATATCTTTGTCTGGTTTTAGTATCAGATAAAGATACTGCATAAGTAGAGAAGTATTCTCTCCTTTTCAATTTTCTGGAAGAGTTTTTTGTGGAATTGGTATTATTTATTCTTTAAACACTTGGTAAAAGTCACCAGTGAAACCATCCAGGCCTGAAGTTGTCTCTGTAGGAAAGTTTTCAGCTACAAATATAATTTCTTTTATATATTATGGCTTTTTGGATTATAGCCTTTTTTAAAGCTCAGTAGTGTATGTCTTTCAATGAGTGTATTCATTTCATCTAAGTTGTCAAATATACTCACATAAAGTTACTCACAATATTCCTGTATTATACTCTTAATGTTCGTAGAATTTTAGTGAGATAATTTATTCGTGATATTTATCATTTGTGTTTCCTCTGTTTCTTCCTGATATGTCTGGCTACAAGTTTATCAATTTTATTGATATTCTCAAAGAACCAGTTTTTCTTTTGATTCATTATGTTTACTGCTTTTCTGCTTTCCATTTTGTTGAGTCCCATTCATATCTTTATTACTTTTTTATTTCTACTTACTTTGACTTTAATTTGATCTTCTTTTTCTTTTTTTGAGATAGAACCTAAGGACATCTGAGACATTTATGTTTTTTCTAATATAGGTGTTATTAGTATAAATTAATATAAAATTTCCCCAAAGCAATGCTTTAGCAGCATCCCACAAATTTTTATCTTCCTTTTCCACTTTAGTTCAATTCAAAATGTTTTTTTTTTTTTTTTAATTTCCTATTGGATTTATTCTTTAAACTGTGGGCCATTTACAAGTGTGTTAGTTTCTGGATATTTGAAGGTTTTTGAGATACATTCTATTATTGATTTCTAATTTAATTCTATTGTGATTAAAGAACATACTTTGTATGACTTGAGTCTTTTTAAATTTATAGAGACTAATATATGGCCCAGAATATGATTTATCTTAGTAAATGTTCTGTGTGCATTTAAAGAGAATATGTATTCTGCTGTTATCGGGAAGAGTGTTCTGTACACATCAATCAGATCAAATTGGCCATTAGTGTTGTTCAAATCTACTAAATCCTTGCTGATTTTCTGTCTACTTGCTCTATCAGTTATTGAGGGAAGGATATTCTAACTATAATTATGAATTTGTTTTTATCTCCTTATAGTTCTATTAGTTTTTGTTTCATGTACTTTGAAGTTCTGTTATTAGTGACATAAACATTCAGGATTGTTGTTCCTCTTGATTAATTGACCCATTTATCATTATGAAACGACTTTCTTTATTTCAGCTAAATTATTTCCTCTGAAATCTACTCTGTGTGGTAAGAGAGTCTTCTCAGCCTTCTTACAATTAGTGTCAGCATTGCATATCTCTTCCTATCCTTTTACTTTTAATATGTTTGTGTCTTTATACTTAAAGTAAGTTTCCTATGGGCTTCCATTTGTTAGGTCTTGCTTATTCATTAATCTATAATCTCTGGCTTTTAATTAGGGTGCTTAAACCATTTACATTTTATGTGATTATTGATATGATTGGGTTTAAATCTACTACTCTGCTATTTGTCTTATCTCTTTGTTCCATTTTTCTTCTTCTGCCTTCTGTTGTATTAGGTTCCAATTATTCCATTTTATGTCCTTTGTTAGTTTATTAGCCATATCTCTTTGTTTTGTTCAGTGATTGTTTTATGATTTAAAATACTGATGTTTTATTTATCACAGGGTGACTTCAAGAATATATAATCAGCATCACGATAAATGGAGAAAAGATTGAAGTTGTCAAAGATTTCATATTATTTGGTTCCACAATCAACACCAATAGAAGCAGCAGTCAAGATATCAAAAAACATATTGCATTGGGCAAATGTGTTGCAAAAGACCTATCTGAAGTGCTGAAGAGCAAAGATGTTTCTTTGAAGACTAAGGTGCACTTAACCTAAGCCATTGTATTTTCAATCACCTCATATGCAAATAACAACAACAACATATGCATGTGGAATTTGGACAATGAGTAAGGAGAATCAAAGAAGGGTTGATGCTTTTAAGTTGTGGTGTTGGCAAAGAATACTGAAAATATCACAGACCCCAGAAGAATGAATAAATCTGTCCTGGAAGAAGTGCAGCTGGAACGCTCCTTGGAGGCGAGAATGGCCAGACTTTGTCTCACCTACTTTGGTCATGTTGTCAAAAGGGACCATTCCCTGGACAAAGATATCATGCTTGGTAAAGTGGAGGATCAATGAAAAAGGGGAAGATCCTCAACGAGATGGATTGACACAGTGGCTGCATCACGGGCTCAGGTATAGCAAGGATTGTGAGGCTGGCACAGGACCAGGCAGTGTTTCATTCTGTTGTACACAGAGTCACTGAGTTGGAGCCAACTCGATGGCACCTACCAACAACAACAACCTTTAAGAAACAGCCTGGGGAAGAGTACTCACGAACTCGGGTCCACTCGAGCGCCCCTGGATTTGTGGTTCTTGTCCTAGCGTGGTCACTACCCCCAGCCTCTTCAAGACAATGGCGACCTCTGAGGTACTCAACATTGGTATAAAACTGTATGAGGGTAAAACAAAAGAAGTCTATGAATTGTTAGATAGTCCAGGAAAAGTTCTTCTGCAGTCCAAGGA
>NW_006921612.1:9423580-9486417 GCF_000298275.1 Orycteropus afer afer | reverse complement strand
GCTTGTGGAAATTTTGGCATTCCATGTGAACTTCGGGTAACGTCTGCCCATAAAGGACCAGATGAAACTCTGAGGATTAAAGCTGAATACGAGGGAGATGGCATTCCTACTGTATTTGTGGCAGTAGCAGGCAGAAGCAATGGCTTGGGACCAGTGATGTCTGGTAACACTGCATATCCAGTTATCAGCTGTCCACCCCTGACACCAGACTGGGGAGCTCAGGATGTATGGTCTTCTCTTCGACTACCCAGTGGTCTCGGCTGTTCAACTATACTTTCTCCAGAAGGATCAGCTCAGTTTGCTGCTCAGATATTTGGATTAAACAATCATTTGGTATGGGCCAAACTGCGAGCAAGTATATTAAATACATGGATTTCCTTGAAGCAGGCTGACAAGAAAATCAGAGAATGTAGTTTATAAGAATTTTACTGCATTTTTCTAATAAGAACAACTATAAATTCTTGGTTTGGCTATAGAAAAACATGCTAGATTAAAGGATTCTAAATTACAGAAAACAAAAATTATCGAATAAATAGTTTTCTAGATTCATGCCTTAGTAGAATGTGCATATTTTCAATATAGTTCTTTATAAGTTGTAGAATATATATGGGCATTTTTAGATGAAGCTCTTTTACCCCCCTACTATATACTCATGACCCACATAACGTTCATTCAGGCAGCATCCAACCACATAACTTTAATGGTCCCATAAGATTACAGTCACATACCCAGACCTACTACCATTGAGTTGTGACTCATAGCGACCCCGTAAGACAGAGTAGAACTGCCCCATAACGTTATGTTTGTGAGACTAAATTTTTACAGAAGCAGATTGCCTTATCCTATGGGGATTGACTGATGGGTTGGAACCATCACCCTTTTGGTTAGCAGCTGAATGCTTTAACTACTGTGCTACCAGAGCTCCTTTTAAGATAACAGAGTTCAGAAATTGTGATCAGAGAATGGGATGTAGTGGACGTAACTAGACATAGCGGACATAACAGTGTCTTGTGCATAACTTGTATCATGTCTCATGTATACAAAGCAATTGTGCTGCCAGTTGTATAATGGTACAGTGTATTTGTAATCTATAATTATGTCTTGATAGTCATAATAAATGTCTGTTACTGGCAAAAAAAAAAAAAAGAAAGTGTTTCTTTCTGGTGGCTCAGCTGCTAATCAAAAGATCAGTGGTTTAAACCCACCACTTGCTCTGTGGAAGAAAGTTGTGGCAGTCTGCTTCTGTAAAGACTATACCCTTGGAAAGCATGGGGTAGTTCTACTCTGTCCCATGGGATCTTCATGAGTCTGAATCGATTTGACAGCACACAATATCAGCTAACTTCAAGTGACTTATACTACTTCATGTGTAGTATAAGACCCTTACAACAATATACATCTATTTCTTCCCTCTTGATCTTTGCGATATTCTTCTCATACATTTTCCTTTTACATATATACTAATACTACATTTTTATTATGCTGGCTTAAACAATCAGTTATTTCTTTTTAATTTTTTTCATAAACAGGCTTTTATTTTAAATTTTACAGTCCATAGAAAAAGGAATTTAACTGGAAATAAGAAAATGTCTTAAAAAAAAAAAAACCTGAAACCCAGGATTATCATTAGTTTGTACATTCACTTTAAGGATGTATGGGAAATTCAGGGCTGTAACTTATTTACGTATATGACCATGTGCCCATGAAGCAGATTGCCAGGTCTTTCTCCCGTGGAGCAGTTGGGTGAGTTTGAGCCAGCAACCTTTCAACCACCAGTGTTTTAGTTAGCTGCCAAACACTTACCAACCAGAGGGGCTCCTTTCCTCTCCTTTAGACCCTCCAATTACATATGTATTACCCAGTGCCACTGAGTCAATTCCAACTCATTGTGACCATGTAAGATAGAGTAGAATTGCCCCATAGGATTTTTAGTCTCTATGGCTCTGGCAGTGCAGTGCCTAAGGAGTTTGACTACTAACCAGAAGGTTGGCAGTTCCAACCCACCAGCTGCTCCATGGAAGAAAGACGGGACAATCTACTTCCATAAAGATTTACCACCTCGGAAACCCAACGGGGGTCACTATGTATGAGTCAGAATTGACTCGATAGCATTGAGTTTAGGTTTTTGTTTGTTTTGAGTTTAATCTTTACAGAGACAGACTGCTATATCTTTCTCCTGCCTAGTAGCTGGTGGGTTCTAACTGCTAGGAGCCAAACAATTAACCACTTCACCATCAGGGCTCTAACATGTATATTAGGACGCTTGAAGTTGTCCCAAAGTTCACTGACACTCTATTTCTGTATTGTTTTGTTTTAATTCTCTTTTCTGTCTGTGTTTCATGTTGCAGAGTTCTTCCTGCTGTAGCTTCAAGTTCACTAATCTTTTCTTCTGCAACATCTATTGTTGTTGTTGTTATGTGTCGTCAAGTCAGACCTGAGTCATAGTGACCCCTCCTTGGATTTCCAAGGCAGTATCACTATGGAAGTAGATTGCTCCATATTCCTTCCGAGGAGTGGCTGGGGGGTTTGAACCACCAGCCTTCTGGTTAGCAGTCAAGTGCTTTAGGCACTATGCTGCCAGAGCTCCCTTGCAACATCTAATCTGCCATTAATTCCAACCAAAGTATGCTTTTTTATTCCATACATTGTAGTTTTCATCTTTATAAGTTCAATTCAAGCCTTTTATTTTTAATCTTCCTTATCTCTAACTTTTTGGACATATGGAATACAGTTATAATAACTATTTTAACTCCCTTGTGCAATAGTTCTAATCAGCTTGTCAATTCTTGGTCAGTTTTGACTGATTGATTTATTCCTCATTATTTGTCATATTTTCCTGCTTTTTTGTATGCCTGGTAATTTTTGTTTGATGCCTTACCTTGTGAATTTTCCCTTGTTCAGTACAGGTATTTTTGTAGTTCTATGGGCTCAGGTATAGCAAGGATTGTGAGGCTGGCACAGGACTGGGCAGTGTTTCGCTCTGTTGTACATAAGGTCGCTATGAGTCAGAGCTAACTTGATGGCACCTAACAATATAACTATTCTCAAGTTTTGTTCTGGGATGCAGTTAAGTTACTTGGAAATAGTCTGGTCATTTTGTGTTTTTCTTTAAAACTTTGTTAGACTGAGCAGTTCTCAGTCTAGAGCTAATTATCTCTGACTGCTGAAGCATGACCTTCTGTGTACTCTACCAAATGTCCTGTGAATCTTGAGGTTTTCCAGTCTGGCTGAGGGAAAATACTTGACCTTTGTGCTATCATCTCATACAGTATGTTCTCAGGTACTATTTCTGGCCCTGTATGAGCACTGGGTACTGCTATCTCTAAGCGTGTGGGCGGTTCTCTCCCCAGCATCAGGTAGTTTCCTCACTTGTATGTGCTCAATATTCAGCAGAATATTCAAGGGTAGCTTTCTACAAAGTTTCAGAATTCTCTCTGTGTGTTCTACAAACTCTAGCTAATTTGGTCACTTTCTCTTCAACTCAAAGAGTCTGTTGGACTCTGCCTGAGTTCCTTCTCCCTACACCATGGCCTGGAAACTCTCTCAAGGGAGAAAGCTGGGGCAATTGTGAGACTCACCTCATTTATCTTTCATCTCTCAGAGATCACTGTCCTACACTGCCTAATTTCCATTGTCTTGAAAAACATTGTTTCTTATAGTTTTTCCATTTTTGAGTTGTTTCAGCTGGGAAGGAAAATCCAGTCCTGTTCCATTATCTTGGCTAAAAGCATAATTCTTTAGATCCTACTTTTACTCCTTGTTAGCTCCATGCCTGGAAGTGATCTACTTACTCTCTCTAAACTCTATTTACTTGTGTGTAAAAGGGAAAGAATCATGCAGTACCTAACACATGGTATGTTGGTGAGGATGAAATAAGATACACCCTTCCCAGGCTAATAATAAGTGTTCAATAAACTATACCTATTATTATTACTACCAGTCCTGAGGTCCACACAGTAGTAAGAAGATATCATCTCTTAACTTCTAGTCTCCATTTGAAAGCTTTTTCATAATATTCCACCTCAAACCAAACTCATTGCTATCAACTCTATCCTGATGTATGGTGACCCTATAGACAGCCCCATAGAGTTTCCAAGGCTGTAATCTTTACAAAAGCAGACTGCCATGTCTTTCCCCCACAGAACGCTGATGGGCTCAAACCACCAACCTTTCCGTTAGCACTTAATCATTGCCACTCCAGTAGAGTTCTTTCTCATGCCATTAGAGGGTCTTAAACCAGAATGAACATGAGAATCACCTATGTGCCTTCTTCAGAAAACCCCTAATTATGGCTTTCTCCTGGGTTTGTGGAGGTTGAGGGAAGTGGCAAAGACATGTATCTTAAAAAATCCCTATAAATGGTACTGACACTTACCTTCTCTTTGAAAATTACTACATCAATGTCTCCCTCCCTGCTTTCAATATCTATAAACAATGGTCTACATTAACAAGTCCATTCAAATTTATAATAGGAGGAAAATAGAAATAATTCAGATGTCCAACAATAGGCAGTTGGCAAATAAACTATATATTTTTATATAAATGAGGGTATGGTCTGTAGCCATTAAAAATGATGTTTCAGAATAATAGCAAAAGCTAACAATTACTGAACACTAACCAGATGTCAGGCACTGTTCTAAGTGTTGTCCTGTTTTAACTCAATTAAACTTCAAACAATGCTATGAGGCAGGGTTTCTCAACTCTGCACTATTGACATTTGGAGATGGATGATTCTTTGCTGTGAGGAGCTGGCCTGTGTATTGTAGGATGTTTAGCAGCATTCCTGGCTTCTACCCACTAGATGCCACTTAAACATGCACACACCAGTGTGGCAAACAAAAATGTCTCCAGACTTTGCTAAATATCACTGAGGAAACATAATTGCCTTGGTTAAGGTAGTAGTATTATTCCCAGTTGTATAGATGACAAAAAGAGTTGCAAAAAAGTTAACTACCTTGCCTAAGGTTGCACAGTCAACATACCCAGGTAGGTTGACCCCCCTCTTAACCACCTCACTCTGTCAATTCATAGAAGAAGATTTAATACTGTTCAATAATGTACATGAAAGCTTATTAAATGAAAAAGACAGGCTATCAAACTAAATGTTCAATATAATCTATTTTAAAAACACACACAGAGCAAGAAACAAAGATACAAAGAAATACACACACAGAAGGTTATATCACAAAAATGAGAGTTATCTTGGGGTGGTGAGAATATAAGTGTTTTTGTTTTCCTCTGTGCATTCCTCTATATTTTCTAAAATTCTTATAAGGAACATTTATACCTTTGATAGTAAAGGGAAAAGGTGCTCTTACATGAGCTCCTAAAATCCCCCTAGCTATTTAGAGTATCATAATAAACTAAGGATAGCTTTGCAAAGAATAGGAATTCCAGAATACTTATTTGTGCTCATGAGGAGCCTGTACATAGACCAAGAAGTAGTCATTCAAAGAACAAGGGAACACTGTTGTTGCTGTTGTTGTTGTTGTTGTTGGGTGCTATCAAGTCATTTCTGACTCATAGCGACCCCATGCACAGCAGAACGAAACACTGCCCGATCCCGCGCCAGCTCCATGATCCCTGCTGT
This sequence comes from Orycteropus afer afer, assembly GCF_000298275.1. Taxonomy (NCBI): domain Eukaryota; kingdom Metazoa; phylum Chordata; class Mammalia; order Tubulidentata; family Orycteropodidae; genus Orycteropus; species Orycteropus afer. The sequence goes on along the minus strand of NW_006921612.1, from coordinate 9,480,827 downwards.
ACCTGAGCCCATCATTGCAGCCACGGTGTCAGTCCATCATGTTGAAAGCCTCCCCCTCTTTCATTGACCCTCCACCTTACCAGCCATGACATCCTTCTCCAGGGAATGGTCACTTCTGACAAGATGACCAAAATAGGTGAGAAGAAGTCTGGCCATTCTCGCTTCCAAGGAGCATTTCGGGTGCACTTCCCCCAAGACAGATCTGTTAGTTCTTTTAGCAGTCTATGGTACTTTCAGCATTTTTCTCCAGCACCACAACTAAAAGGGATCAACTCTTCTTAGGTCTTCCTTATTCATTGTCCAGCTCTCACATGCATATGAGGTGATTGGAAATATCACGGCTTGTGTCAGGCACACCTTAGTCCTCAAGGAGATATCCTTGCTCCTCAGCACTTGAAACAGTTCCTTCGCGGTTGACTTTCCAATGCTACACGTCGCCTAATGTCCTGACTGCTGCTTCCATTGGCATCAATTGTAGAACCAAGCAACGTGAATTCTTTGACAACCTCAATCTTCTCTCCATTCAATAAATATCATCACAATATGATGCTGCTCATTGGTCCAGTTGTGAGGATTTTTGTTTTCTTTATATTGAGACGTAATCCATACTGCAGACCATATTCTTCAACCTTCATCAGTAAGTGCCTCAAGTCATCCTCACTTTCAGCAATCAAAGTTGTATCGTCTGTGTATCTCAGGTTGTTAATGATTCTTCCTCCAATCCTGATGCCACGTTTCTCTTCATATAGTTCAGCTTCTTGGATTATTTGCTCAGCATATAGATTGAATAAGTATGGGGAAAGGATACAACCCTGACACACTCCCATCTTGATTTTAAACCATGTAGTGTTCCTTTGTTCCGTTTGAACAACAACCTCCTAGTCAAGGGACAGGTTCCTCATGAGTACAATTAAGTGTTCAGGAATTCCCATTCTTCTCAATGTTATCCATAATTTGTCATGATCCACACAACCAAATGCCTTTGCATAGTCAATAAAACACAAGTAAACATCTTTCTGGTATTCTTTGCCTTGAGCCAAGATCCATCTGACAATGGCTATGATATCCCTTGTTCCACATTCTCTTCTGAATCCAGCTTGCACCTCTGGAAGTTCTCTGTCAATATACTGCTGCAAACGTTTTTCGATTATCTTCAGTAAGATCTTACTTCTGTGTGATATTAATGATATTGTTCTATAATTTCCACATTCTGGCATCACCTTTTTTTGGAATGGGTACAAATGTGGATCTCTTCCAGTCAGTTGGCCAGATAGCTATCTTCCAAATCTCTTGGCATAACCGAGTGAGTGCCTCCAATGGGGCATCTGTTTGTTGAAATATCTCAATGGGTATTCCATCAATTCCCGGAGCCTTGTTCTTTGCCAATTCTTTCATTGCAGCTTTGACTTCCCCCTTCAGTACCATTGGTTGGTTCTACATTATATGTCACTTCCTGAAATGGATGAAGATCAACCAGTTCTTTCTGGTACAGTGATTCTGTGTATTCCTGACATCTTCTCTTGATGTTTCCTGCATCATTCAATATTTTTCCCATAGAATCTCTCAATATTGCAACTCGAGGCTAAAATTTTTTCTTCAATTCTTTCAGCTTGAGAAATGGCGAGTGTGTTCTTTCCTTTTGGTTTTCAAACTCCAGGTCTTTGCACATTTCATTATAGTAATTGGTTTTGTCTGCTCCAGCTGCTCTTTGAAATCTTCTGTTCAGCTCTTTTATCTTGTCATTTCTTCCATTGGCTTTAGCTACTTTCCACTCAAGTGCAAGTTTCAGAGTCTCTTCTGTCATCCATTTTGGTCTTCTCTTCTTTTCTCATCTTTTTAGTGACCTCTTGCTTTCTTCATGTATAATGTTCTTGATATCCTCCCACAATTCTTCTGGTTTTCAGTCATTGGTGTTTAATGCATCAAATCTATTCTTTGGATGATTTCTAAATTCAGGAAAGCTATATTCAAGATCATATTTTGGCTCTCTTGGATTTGTTTTAATTTTCTTTAATTTCAAATTGAACTTGCATATGACCAGTTGATAGTCTGTTCCACAATGAGCTCCTGGCCTGGTTTTGGCTGAAGATACTGAGCTTATCCACCGTCTCTTGCCACAGATGTAGTCAATCTGATTCCTGTGTGTTCCATCTGGTGACGTCCACATGTAGAGCTGCCATTTGTGTTGTGGAAAAAAGGTGTTTGCAATGAACAAGTCATTGGTCTTGCAAAATTCTACCATACGAGTTCCAGCATTATTTCTGTCACCCAGGCCAAATTTTCCAACTACTGGTGATTCTTCTTTGTTTCCAGCTTTTGCATTCCAGTCACCAGTGATAATTACCACATCCTGATTGCATGTTCAGTCCATTTCAGACTGCAGAAGTTGATAAAAATCTTCAATTTCCTCATCTTTGGCTTTGGTGGTTAGGGCATAAATTTGAATAATAGTCATATTAATGGGTCTTCCTTGTAAGCATATGGATATATTATCCTATCACTGACAGCATTGTACTTCAGGACAGATCTTGAAACGTCCTTTGTGATCATGAATGCCATGCCATTCCTCTTCAAACCGTCATTCCCAGCATAGTAGATCACATGGTTGTCTGATTCAAAATGGCCAAAACCAGTCCATTTCAGGTCACTAATGCCGAGGATATCAATCTTTATGCACTCCATTTCATTTTTGACAACTTCCAATTTTCCTAGATTCCTATTTCGTACATTCCACGTTCCTATGATTAATGGATATCTGCACCTGTTTCTCTTCAATTTGAGTGGTGCCACATCAGCAAATGGAGGTCTCAAAAGCTTTACCTTATCCATAGAAGTAAGGCTGGGTTTACTCTGATGATGCAGCTCTTTCCCAGTCCTATTTTGAGAGCCTTCTAACCTAACTGGACTATTCATAAAGTTGCGCGGTAATGTATCAAACAGGGTTTCTTTGCTATCCATAAGGTTTTCCCTGGCCAAATCATTGAGAAGTGGACGGCCTCTTCCTTCTTCCTAGTGTGTCTCAGTCTGTAAGCTGGGCTGATACCTGTGCACCATGTGCATCCCGCTGGGTTTGAAACACCAGTGGCTCAGCCTCAAAACTCATATCAACACATCACCACGGTAGGGCAAACTGACAGATCACCCTGACCTGGGTCCCTACGGCTGACTCCTCCTCTGTCTGGATTCCTGGGCCTTTTAATCCCCTTTATCTCGCTCTCCTGCCCTGCTGCTTTGAGCATGCCTGAGTTCCCTCTCCTCACCTGGATCCCTGAAGCTGATTGCTCCTTTGTCCAGGTCCTGGCTTTTAATCCCCTTTCTCCCACTCTCCCGCCCTGCTGGTTTGGGCGTGCCTGAGTTCCCTCTCCTCACTGCATAACTCAAAATCAGGAAAGTTGTGTGTCAGGGTTGTATCATTTCACCATACTCAATTGTCAAGGATTTCATTTTACTTGTATCCACAAGCAACACCCATGGAAGCAGCAGTCAAGAAATCAGATGAATATTTACACTGGGAAAATCTGCTGCTAAAGACCTCTTTAAAGAGTTAAAGAGCAAGAATGTCACTTTGAAGACTAAGGTGTGCCTGACCCAATCCATAGTATTTTCAATAGCCTCATATCCATGTAAAATATGGACAATGAATAATAAAGACCAAAGAATTGATGCATTCAATTTGTGGTGTTGGTGAAGAATATTGAAAACACCATAGACTGCCAGAAGAATGAACAAATCTGTGTTGGAAGAAGTACAGCCAAATGCTCCTTAGAAGCGAGAATGACCAGACTTCATCTCATGTATTTTGGTCATGTTGTCGGAAGAGACCATTTCCTGGTGAAATATATCATACTTGATAGAGTGTTAGAGAAAAAGGGAAGACCCTCAATAAGATGGATTGATAAAGTGGCTGCAACAATTGACTCAAGCATAGCAAAGATTGTGAGGATAGTGCAGCACCAGGTCATGTTTTGTTTTGTTGTACTATAGGGGTGCTATGAGTCAGAACTAACTCAATGGCACCTAACAACATTTGGAAGATCTTATTCCTCTCCTAGGTACCTCACAAGCCCAGATGTGTTGCCATTCCCCACCCCAGACAGCCACAGAACCTCTGCATGGTTGCCTGTAGAAATGGGAGGCAGGCAGACTCAAGTCCTGCTCACCCTCTTCCACCACCACCACCACCACTGTGCCAGGCCTGCATACACAAAGTCTAAAGTTAAGGCAATGAACACAAGAAGCCAAATAGAAAAAGAAAGCGATGGCTTTGCAAGGAACCACATCCTGATTTATACATATCTTCTCAATTATTCCTTACCACAACTCTGTGGGGAAAAGATGATTAGCTGCAGCACAGATTCAGAAACTGGGGCAGGGAGTTTAGGTCTCTCACCCAAAGTCCCACAGACACAATCAGGTGGAAGCAAGATTCAAATCCAGGGTTATCAGGCTGCAAAGAGCCTGTAGTCTATCTGAGCTTGTATCACATTGCTTCCCACATTCAGAATTTTTCCAAAGATGCCATGGGGAGAAGGGTGATGAGCAATGGAAACAGCATCCAGTGGGCATCCAATCTGGGACAGTACGGTACTGTGCTTGATGTACTATGTCTGTGATTCTATTGTATAGGTTTAAAATCATTATTTATTACCTTGTTCGTTTGTTTTATCTTTTTTATGTCTTTCTTCATTTTTGAGCCAGTTGTGGTTATTCTCACTTTAAGAGTAGATTAAATCTTGTGGGAGTAAACCATAGACCATGAGGTTCCAGGATGTGCCCCCCACACACATACACATTTCATATTGCTCTCTTTACCCATTGATCCTCCAGTAAATAAGTGTTTAGTCCTACCAATCAAGCACTGGTTATAGTCCATGATTAATTCTTGATTTATGGGCAATCTTAAAAAATGAAAGAGCCCCTTTACAATGTGACAAGAGGAGCTTGAATCTCAGCTGACCTGTGTGGAAGTTTTAAGCTCAATTTATTTCTCCCTTTTCTCCTCACTACCCACTACCCATCCTCCCTCCCTCCCCATCCCAGATGACCCATCAACCCTTAAGCTTTTCCCCAGGTCATCATATACATGACCTCAAATTCCCATGGCCAAGTATTTGGAGGAGATAATAAATCTTCTCTTCCTTTTCAATAAATAATGACACAGAAATGATTTTTAAAGCAGACTCATACCTCCACCAGAATGTGTCCATGGGGAGGACGTGGAAGAATGTTTCTATTTCCTGTCAGCTCCATGCATATGCTCTTGGTGCTAGTATGATCCTGAACAGTGCTTTCACTAGTTGGGTCCTTAACAGAAGAGCAAGGGAGAGCTTCTTCACTGAGTTGGTCTTCCCTTCAGTGCCTGAAGAGTCATGCAGATGTTCCTGAAATGCTTCTATTAACTTAATCTTCCTCACAAGAGAACACTTCAGCTGCCAAGACCTCAGAAGTATCACTTGGGATTTAGAAGCCAGTTTAGTTCACTGCTAAAGGCTGATATTTTCTGAAGGAAACTGTAGCCCTGGAACAAGGTTTAGAGATCAGCTGAAAATGGATATCACAACCCAAAGCACTAAGCCATTTTGGGATGGCTTTTTTTCCTTGAAAACTTTTAAAATAGATCATTTGGTCCAAGGTATAATGAGGAATTCTTCTTTTCTCTATGTTTTGTTGTTGTTAGGTGCCATAGAATCAGTTTCAACTCATAGAGACCCTGTGTACAACAGAACGAAACTCTGCCTGGTCCTGTGCCAGCCTCACTATCGTGAGCCTATCGTGTTTGAGCCTATTGTTGCAACCACTGTGTTCATCCATCTCCTTTAGGGTCTTCCCCTTTTATGCTGACCTGTCCAATGTGGGACAGATACTGTGCTTGATATTCTATGTCATGACCCAGCATGATTTCCCTCTCCAGGGACTGATCCTTTCTGGCAGCATGACCAAAGTACGTGAGACAAAGTCTGGCCATTTTCATTTCTAAGGAGCATTCCAGCTGTACTTCCTCCAAGATAATATTTTTTTTCTTCAAGCAGTCCACGGTACATTCAATATTCTTCCCAGCACCATAATTCAAATATATCAGTTCTTCTGCAGTCTTTCTTATTGATTGCCCAGCTATGACACATATAGGAGACTATTGAAAAGACCATGGCTTGTGTCAGGTGTCCCTTAGTCTTCAAAGTGACATCCTTGCTCCTTAACACTTTAAAGAGATCTTTCATAGCAGATTTACCTAATGCAATATGTCATTTGATTTCTTGACTACTGCTTCCATGAACATTGATTGTGGATCCAAGTAAAATGAAATCCTTGGCAACTTCAACATTTTCTACATTTAATTATGATGTTGTTTACTGGCCCAGTTGTAAGGATGTTTGTTTTCTTCATGTTGACATATAATCCATGCTTAAAGCTGTAGACTTTGATCTTCATCAGTAAGTGTTCAGGTCCCTTTTCAGCAAGCAAAGTTGTGTCATCTGCATATCGCAGGTTGATAATGAGTCTTCCTCCAATCCTGATGCCACGCTCTTCTTTATGTAGTCCAGCTTCTAGGATTATTTGCTCAGCATACAGATTGAATGAGTATGGTGAAAGGATACAACCCTGATGAACACCCTTTCTGATTTTCAGCCACATAGTATCCCCTTGCTCTGTTTGAAGGACTGCCTCCTTGTCCATGTACAGGTTCCTCCTGAGCACAATTAAGTGTTCTGGAATTCCCATTCTTCTCAATGTTATCCATAATTTGTTATGATCCACACAGTTGAATGCTTTTGCATAGTCAATAAAACACAAGTGAACATCTTTCCGGTATTCTCTGCTTTCAGCCAAGATCCATCTGACGTCACCAATGATATATCTTGTTCCACATCCTCTTCTAAATCCAGCTCACATTTCTGGAAATTCCTATCAACATACTGCTGCAAATTTCTGTGAATTATCTTCAGCAAGATTTTACTTGTGTGTGATATTAATGATATTGTTCAATAATTTCCACTTTCTGTTGGATCATCTTTCTTTGGAATGGGCTCAAATATGGAATTCTTACAGTAGGTTGGCTCAACTTGTCTTCCATATTTCTTGGCATAAGAGAGCAACTCCAGCACTACACCCATTTATTGAAATATACCAATGAATATTCGGTCAATTCATGGAGCCTTGTTTTTCACCAATTCCTTCAGTACTGCTAGGACTTCTTCCATCAGTACCATCAGTTCTTGATCATATGCAACCTCCTGAAATGTTTGAACATTTACCAATTCTTTCTGGTACAGTGACTTTTCATGTTTCTTCTATCTTCTTTTGATGCTTCCTGCATCATTCAATATTTTGCCCATAAAATCCTTCAGTATCACAACTTGAGGCTTGAATTGTTTCTTCAGGTCTTTCAGATTGAGAAGTGCATGTTCTTGCCCTTTGATTTTCCCACTTCAGGTCTTGGCACATTTCATTGTAATGCTTTTACTTTGTCTTCTCAAGCTTCCCTTTAAAATCTTCTGTTCCTCTACTTTACTTCATCATTTCCTCTGTTCACTTTAACTACTCTCCATTCAGGAGCAAGTTTCAGAGTCTGTTCTAACATCTGTTTTGGTCTTCTCTTCGTTTCTTGTCTTTTGGTCACTGGTGTTCAATACATCTGATCTATTCTTCAGTTGGTATCTAAATTCAAGTGGGATATACTCAAGATCATATTTTGGGTCTCATGGAATTGTTTTAATTTTCTTCAGCTTTAACTTAACCTTGCATATGAGTAATTGGTGGTCTGTTCCACAGTTAGCCCCTAGCCTTTTTCTGACTGATGATAATGACCTTCTCCATCATCTCTTTCCACAGATGTAGTTGATTTGATTCCTATGTATTCCATCTCGTGAGGTCCCCGTGTATGTGGATCTCTATTTATGTTGTTTAAAAAGGTATTTGGAATGAATATATTTTTGGTCATGCAAAATTTTATCATACGATCTTTGGTGTCATTTCTATCACCAAGGTTGCATTTTCCAACTACCAATGCTTCTTCTTTGTTTCTGACTTTCACATTCCAATCATCAATTATTATCAGTATATCTTGATTGCATGTTTGGTCAATTTCAGACAGCAGAAATTGGTAAAAATCTTGAATTTCTTCATCTTTGGCTTTCATGGTTGGTGCATAAATTTGAATAATAGTAGTATTAACTGGTCTTCCTAAAAGGCATATTGATTATCATATCACTGACAGGCATTGTGCTTCAGGATAGATGCTGAAATATACTTTTTGATAATGAATGTGACACCATTCCTCTTTAATTTGTCATTCCTAACATAGTAGAAAATATGACTATCCAATTCAAAATGGCCAATATCAGTCCATTTCAGCTCACTAATGCCTAGGATAGAGATCTTTGTGTGTGCCATTTCTTTTTGACCACTTTTTATTTTCCTAGATTCATATTCCTCACATTCCATGTTCCAATTAGTAATGGATAGTTGCAGCTGTTTCTCCTCATTTTGAGTCTTGCTCCATCAGCAAATGTTGGTCCCAAAAGTTTTACTACCTCCATGTCATTAAAGTCAACTATTCTTTGAGAAGACAGCTCTTCCTCAGTCATATATTGAGGGCTTCCAACCTGAGGGGCTCATCTTCTGCCACTATGTCAGATAATATTTCCCTGCTATTCATAAAGTTTTCAGTGGCTACTTTGTTTTTCAGAAGGGGACCCGGCCAGGTCCTTCTTCCTAGTTTGTCTTAGCCTGGAAGCTCTGCTGAAACCTGTCCACCATGGGTAATGCTGTTGGTATTTGAAATACTGGTGGCATAGCTTCCAGCATCACAATATGCAAGCCACCACAGTGTGATAAACTGACAGAGGAGTGGTGGTTCTTTCTCTATAGCTCTACATAATAAAAAAAAAAATGTTTCCACATTCAGTGAAAACCCTCGAGAAAATACATCATGAAAAATACAATTTTTATTTTTCATAATGTTATTTTATTGAAAAACCATGAGATTTAAATAAAAATCCCAGACCAAAATTACCCACAAGTGTGTCACCACAAGTGCAACATATAATTAATGTTTTGCTTTATCCAAATTATCCATGGCCATATGCATATCCAGTTTTCACCAAAATAATTTTTAAATCAAGTAAATAGCGAATAGGTGATCTCTCTCTGTCTGTCTGTCTGTCTCTCTCTGTCTCTCTATCTCTACGTCTCTTTCAGAGAAATATGCATTATTTAGAAAGACAGGAGAGTAATAATATGAAAATGAGCCGAAAGTACAAAGGGCATGAGTCATGAACTTCCCTCCCTCGGTCCAGTGCCTGAGGTCAGAGGGAGAGAGCACCTTGGCTGTGTTTGGTTGTCACACAAGAGGAAACACTGCTACCAGATGCAGAATTTGGTCACTGGAATCCCTTACAATTTTTCAGCACTTTACCTTCTACCACTTCACTCTATTAGAAACTTAATTTAAGTTTTTAGGAATGGTGACTGTTTGGGAAAAATCCAATTTTCTAAGTCAGAAATTCCCCTCTTACATGTGCCACTTCACTCCTTATCCATATTTGCTTCAAATGAGCAATTTAGTCAGTAAACCCATTCAAGAGGACAAGAACTTTTATCCTTCCCCAGACAAATTAGTGAACAGCAGGAAAATATTCCAGGTTCTGAGTGCCCATCTCTCACCTCACAGTTCCCCTTCAGTTCCTGCCTTTAAGGGATAGAATTCCCTAGTGATCACTTCCCCCTAGGGTCCTTGCTCTTCACCTCAGGTCTTCTGTTGTAGTGAAGACAGCAATTTGGCAATTAGGATACTGCACAAAACCCACTTACCACTCTGCTTTCTCCCTAATCTTTAACAAAGTCCTCACTGTTAAAAATGTGTTACCTTTGAGTCAATTTCAACTCATAGCGACCCTATGGAGTAGAACTGCTCCATAGGCTTTCTAAAGCTGTATTCATTACACAAGCAGACTGCTACATCTTTCTCTTGTGGAGTGGCTGGTGGGTTTGGACTGCCAACTCTTTGGTTACCAGCCAAGTACTTAACCACTGGGCCCCCAGGACTCCTAAAGTCCCCACAATCCATCACAATAGCCCTATTCCACCCATGTGCTCTTGACTTCTTGAAAATTCTTGTTCAACATGGCTCTAGCCCAGATGCCTGGCTCCAAGCCCCAACTTCCAAACCTACTTTCAGCCCCCATCTGTGGTGACTGGCCTTTGGTCTCTTCATTTGGCTCTGCAGTTTTATTTTTCCAGCCAAGTTTTCAGCTTGTCTCATCCACCTGGTTTTTGGCATCCTCCATTTGCTGTGATGAGAAGCTACCCATTCCAATCCCCAGGCTCCACAAAGCAGGGACAGTAAGGCAGGGGAAAGAGAGGACTGGCTCACTAACCAACTTCCATGCCCTACAGCCAATTAGAGCATCACAGATCAAATTAGGACTCAGAGGGAAAATCCACAAGAAAAGTGATAAACAATATAGTGACTTAAAAACTCTTAAGTATTCCAGAGAGTTAGTTCACCAGTAACTTTTTCATCAACCTATTTCCACTCTAGTCTTTTTTTTTTTCCTTCAGAATAATGCTGGCACATGGCCAAATACACACACTCACTCATTATATTTTCACATCAACTAACTTATTTAGTGGAGACAAGTTCACATGCCAACATGAAAGCTCCTTATATAACCCTACTATTGTAAAATCAATGCACTGCCATTGAGTTGGATCTGACTCATAATGACCCTTCTTGGGTTTCTGAGGCGGTTTGCCCAACCTTCCTTCCAAGGAGTGGCTGGTGGGTTTGAACCACCAACCTTCTAGTTAGCAGTCAAGTGCCTTAGGCACTATACCACCAGAGCTCCCTTTGTTTTGTTTGTGTTATTGTAAAATCATTAGCTTTATTTTCTCCTTTTCTTGCTCCTCAACAGCCATATTTGTTAAACTGGATGTGTCTGTAAATTGCAATATTTAATAGAGAAAATGAAATTAAATGCTTCTGATTTAATCAGAGGAAGCAAGAAGGGATATGGCAGCATTTGCCTATATATTAGACTCTTAAATGTTAACAACATCTGTTTTCCCAAAAAAAATCAAAAGTACCTATCCTGAAAATGGCCCTTCATCACTGTTTCTGTCACCTGGTTCTTTTCATTCTTTCCCTCATTTTCTCCTTCACCCAAAAGAAAGGGATGTTCTGGACATAAGATCATCAGTCTAAAAGGAAAATTATCTTGAGACATATTTTCCAGTCATAGTGGCTAAGGCACTTGATTGCTAACCAGAAGGCTGGTGGTTCAAACCCACCAGCCACTCCTTGGAAGGAAGATGGGGCAATCTACTTCCATAGTGATACTGCCTCGGAAACCCAAGGAGGGGTCGCTATGAGTCGGGTCCAACTCGATGGCACATAACAACAACAACAATCATTAGTGATAAAGAAGATAGTCTACCTGGCTTATTCTGGACACCTCCATTACCAAGGCTGTAGGATCCCTTGCTTCCCTGGGCCAATCTGTGACCAAAAAAGAAGTGAATAAGTGAGTATGTGTGAACATGAGGATGTGTGTGTGTGTGTGTATGAGCATGAGTGTGTGTGAGTATGCTTCAGTGCATGGCTCGTGCTGTTTATGTGCATATGTGTGTGTGGAAGCCTCAATAAGTACAGTATTTATATGCAAATAACATGCACATTATATATTTTTGCAAACCAGGCAACCCCTGCACATTATTTCCACAAGCACACTACACCAATATATTTTTTTATATGGTGTTGATTTCAATTTCATTTTTTTTCCCTGCCCAACAGATTTAATGTTACCAAGATAAAACTGTTCTCATGGAAACTTCATTTAAGGTTGATATTTTCCTAAACCAAGTACGACCAATGGTGAACTGAACAGCTTTGTGATGAAAATAGGATGCCATGTTTAAACCAAAGAGTATGAATGCACAAAGACCTAGAAATTAATAAGCAAGAAATGATTCTAAGTCAAAAACTACAAAAACAAGATGTTGTATTATTTCATAAATCTTAAACTGAAACATAATTTTTGATAATCAATGTCTTTGAAATCAACAATTAGAAGTCACCCGAAGAAATTATGTTTTCATCTTGAATGTATATTTATTGTATATTCATTCATTATCATCATCATCATCCAACTCCCAGAACCTTTCAAAATCCAGAAGTTACTGGCCTATAGTAGTTCTCCTTTTCATGGAAAGACCTTTACTTTTCATGAATTTAGAAATACTGGTGAAAACCACCTTGACATCTTTCATTTGTCAGAAGCTTTGCTTTGGTCTGAATTGCAACAGGTGAGACAGCTTGCTTTTGTTTCTTTTGAGAAATAATCCACTCTTTCAAGTTGTTCTCCAACTCAGGCCATTTTGCTTTGGGACCACATGTACATTTTCATTTTTTCCAGCTCCTTTATCCATTCACAAATGGGCTACTTTCCAACTTCAAACTCTCTCACTCTGCTCTATTGCTTGTTTCTTTTGTCCTCTCAACAACTTTCAGTTTGAAGTCAATAGTGTAAGAATTCTGTTTAATTTCTGACATGATCTGAAAGGGTTTTAAGATATAGATTTAAAAACTGAAAAAAAATGTATACAATATAATTAATAACTAGTTGGTTCTGGCAAAACCAAAAAATAAAAAAAAAAAAACAACAACCAACCCACTGTCAATGAGTTGATTCCAACTCACAGCAACCCCCATTGGGTTTCCAAGGTTGTAAATATTTATGGAAGTAGATTGCCTCATCTTCCTCCCATGGAGCAGCTGATGGGTTTCAACTGCTGACCTGCTGGTTAGCAGCCAAATGTCTTACTCACTATGCCACTGGAGCTTCTTGGTTCTAGTAAAGTGATCACAAAATTCAAATATTAGGTGTACAAGAAGCAAGGGTTTTCTTACATGTTCTCAAGCATATGACTAATGTAACTCATGATCATTGGCCAAAGATGATCTGATAAGGCTTTCCTATTCAACTGTTGACCAAGAGTGATCCTGTATCAGTTTTGCTTTGTTTACTCCTCCAATTAAAAGTCAGAGTCTAAAGATGACTGTATAATTATGTCAATGCAGATTGAATCAAAACTCCTATTGATAACTACTTGCTGTCATTTATGCCAGTACAGGCTTCATTTTGTTTATGCTTCCAGTTGATAGCACCTGATTTATAGACAGGTTTCAGTAGGTTCAAGGTTCCAATTGATGGCTTAAAAATGACAAGAATATAAATTGATAGAAACAAATCCACAGTTTCAATTATTCATTTTCCTATTATACTACCAAACTCAATCCATGACTTCTTGACCATGGCTTATACCTTTATTATACAAATACGATCAAATGTAACATTTTTAGACTACTGTATGAGGATAAATGAGGCCAAAATTCACCTCTGGGAATGTCACAAGACATGCACATTGTATGTATGGGCACACTAGGCCAGAATTTTTACATAATTTAGTAATTTCCTCCAATTATGTGTATGTGCACATTATTTATGTAGGCACATTATTTGCAAAAAAGTACAGTAAGTATGTATGTGTGAGGAGAGAGTGTGACATGTGCATTTGAATGTGTAAGCCTGTGACCGTTTGTCAAGAGAAGTGTCAGTATGGCATGTGATAGGTTAGAAAGACGTGCAGATAATGGGATTAGGGTGTGACTTCCCAAATGGTTGGTTTCTTGCACAGCAGGACTGGGGACACCAAGAGGAAAATTCCCTCTCTTGAGCCCTGTGTGTCCAAGCACATTGGCAAATACATCAAGGACTGGAAAAGACCAGAAGGTATCTCCAGCCTGAGAAACAATGAGCTAAAGTTAAGATCAATTGAGATAAAGGCTACGTGGAGAGTCAAGATCAGAAGAAACTCCCTCATGAATATAGGTCAAGCACAATTGGCTGATTCAAAATTAAAAAAAAAACAAAAAAAAAACTCACCACCCGCCAAGTCAGATTCAACTGATAGCGACCCACCCTTGGGTTTCCAAGGCAGTATCACTATGAAAGTAGATTGTCCCATCTTCCTTCCTAGGAGTGGCTGATGGATTTGAACCACCAGCCTTCTAGTTAGCAGTCAAATGCATTAGGCACTATGCCATTCACCTGGAAAATGTGGATGCCAGTGAGACATTCCTCAAAACAACCACCAAGATCAAATAAAAACATAGGGAGGAAAGGTTCAGGCAGAGAGAACAGTTTGGGCAAAGGCATGGAGAATGAAATAGCCTAACATACTCAAAGAATTGGAGAGGAGGAACAGATGCAGAAAAAGACACTAGAGAGACAAGGTCCACCACAGAGAGCCTTGGGTGCTAAACCAGGCCTTTTATCTTGATCTATTTTGGGAGAAGAGGGGCAACTGAAAGGTTTAAACAAGGTAGGTGATAGGATGCAATTTGCATTGCAGAAAGTTCACTCTGGTCTAGATGTAGGGATTGGATTGCAGTCAGTGAGGCCTAACACAGGCAGACCACTTAATGATAATAATATACTATAACTTAATATACAATTGTATATTGTCTCAATTGCTTCAATTGAGACAATATATAATGATGGCCCAAGCCAAAGTAACGAGTGGAAATGGAAAGGAATCGCCAGAAAGCAGAGGAGTCATGCAGTAACATACGAACAGCATTGGGTCACTGGTAGGATGACAGGGTTTAATGAGGAGACCCCTAAGAGAACTCTCTGATGTCTAGTTTGGGAGACTATAAGGACTGTCATGTCATTTCCAAGATACAAAATGTATCACGAGTCCAAGAATAACTCAATCCTCCTAGAAGTATTGTTCCTACCACTTCCAGGAAGACTTCCAAGGAGCCCACCTTTGTTTTCTGGCTGCTGCTTTCATCTCTGTGTGGTAATGGAGAGTTAAGAATGTATCACATGTGTAGCAGTGAGCCGGTTTGTAGGAAAACATCCTGCCTGCTTCTTCTTTGGAGGAATAAACAGAGAACAGCACCCATTACTTCCTTGATGGGTGTGGTGATAGGTGGGGAGAGGGTTGGGTTGGAGGGTCCATAATTGGGCTCAAATGCTCCTTGAGGCAGATCACATTGGAAGATCCAGAGTCCTAGTCACCACAGACTGTGAGGAGGGCTTGGACTCAAATGCTGGACAAGCAAAAAGTCCAAAAGTCAAAGCAGGATCAGGAATAGGAGGTGCACATGGAGCCAAGAGTCCAGAATCAGAGAAGAGCTGCTTAGTAAAAAGACAGACAGATTTAGAGCTGGACTCCCCCCACACACAAGATGCTTTGAGCCCCTACCTTCCCAGACATCATACTTCAAGAAAGGAATCAAGGAACAGAAGTAACTTCTGTTTATCTATCTTCCTATCTTGACTATCTTCCTCAGTCAAGTCTGCAGGAGTCCCATCTGAGTCAAACTGAGGAACCAAAAATCCACAGGACCAGCACTGTCCAGGCAGGAGCTATCCATCCTACACACAGACCTCTTAACAGAGACCTAGATCTAGCCCTGTTCAACTGTCAAACAAGCCAATGTCAGTAATCAAGCAAAATGCTATTTTCACAAGCTTCCACAGCAAACAGGGAAAAACAGCTCTTTGCTATTATTAACTTGCCCAAAAAGTCCCTTGTTTTCCAACAAAAAGGTTCCCCTAAAGATGGATCCTTTGTGAACCCCATAGATCTCTTCTAAACCCATGAAACATGGGTCTCATCAGAGATCAAGGTTCCCCTTACTTGGATGCAAGGGTGTTGACTTGATATTGATGGCAATTGCGGGAGATTTGGTTTCCCACTTCTGATATATAAAATACAAACTTACTCACAGACCAAACCAGCCCTAATACTTGTTTAATTTGAAATGATTTGTCAGAAGTTCTCTCGTCCACCAAATGTTCTTATGACACTGGTTCATTCTCATTAAAGGTCTTGGGTCTTAACGTTTTCCTCGGAGGATATCTCTTCAGAAGCAGGTCCTCTGTTAACATGATGTGCTATGTTAACCCATATTCCCTTGGACAGTAGTAGGGGTATACAAACCCGGGTCCCCAACTTTGTGGGCACAGAGTGTCACACTCAGAAACGCCCATAGATCCGCATTTGTAGCATAGTGCCTAAAGCACTTAACTGCTAACCAGAAGGCTGGCAGTTCAAACCCACCAGCCACTCCTTGGAAGGAAGATGGGGCAATGTACTTCCGTAGTGATACTGCCCCGGAAACCCAAGAAGGGGTTGCTATGAGTCGAGGCCAACTTGACGGCATATAACAACAACAACATTGACCACCTACATCCATCAAGGGGTTGTTGTTGTGTTGTTATGTGCCGTCGAGTCAGCCCTGACTCATAGCGACCCCTCCTTGGGTTTCCGAGGCAGTATCACTACGGAAGTAGGATTGCCCAACCTTCCTTCCGAGGAGTGGCTGGTGGGTTTGAACCGCCAGCCTTCTGGTTAGCAGTCAAGTGCCTTAGCCACTATGCTACCAGAGCTCCCAAGGGGTAAAGGGAGCAATATACAGATGTAGCTCCTTGCAAATTTTAGATTACAAGAAATAAACAAGGAGAGGCTTCCAGCTCTGAACAGAACAAGTTTCTTTTCTTTTTTTCTTTTTTAACTTGGAAATTATACCATACCTCTCTATGTGCATGAAACATTTCATAATTCAGAGACCATGAACATCAATCCTTCTGTTGTTGTTGTTGTTATGTGCCGTTGAGTCAGACCTGACCCACAGCGATCCCTCCTTGGGTTTCCAGGGCAGTATCACTACGGAAGTAGATTGCCCCATCTTCCTTCCGGGGAGTGGCTGGTGGGTTTGAACCGCCAGCCTTCTGGTTAGCAGTCAAGTGCCTTAGCCACTACACTACCAGAGCTCCCATCAATCCTTCTAGTAGCCTCATATGTTCCATTTTCCTAAAGATAGTTTTTGAAACCTTAATCTCTGGGTAAAAGAATGGAATGAAGATGAAGTATGCAAACAACGGAAAGAGCAAAGAATCATCTCTCAATTTCAAGAAAATACAAATTTACCATCCCCAAACTCAAAACTTATTCACCTGAAATCCATGCTGAAAATTTGAAAGTAATTTTGAGGGTACAGGTGAGCTTGCTAGGATGTTGGTACCCTCACACACTGCCAGGGAGTGTAAATTTCTACAGTCCTTTCCAGAACCAACTAAATAATATGTATATTCTCAAAATGTTCCAACCATTTGATACCGAAATACCCCTGCTGGGAACCTGTCCTAAGGAAACAATTTAAAGGAATAAAAATGCTACATGCACAAATATATTCACTGTGGTGTTATCTACAATACTTAAAATTTGAATGCAATATAAGTGTGCAACATCTGGGAATAATTAATTATGGCACATCAGATCCATATAATATGATGCAGTAATTAAAATTATAATTGTGATAACTGTAATGAGAAGGAAAAACTTCATGATATTGCTACATGATAACCTATAGAAAAACAAATGAATATTAGACAAGGTCTAGAAGGCACTTCCCACAATGAAAGCAGTTCCTGAGTTTATTTATTTATTTGTTTAACTAACTTTCCCTCACTTTCTTCCAGAAAATTCTCAGGGACAATTGTGCAGTTGTTTTATTAGGATGCTAAAAATGTGGTTTTACTCTTTTAAAAACATTTTTGAAGAATTATTCTAGTAAAATTGTCACACATTCATTGCAGTACTAGTTCTATGTACTGCTTCTATTACTTAAAGAAAAATGGGAATAACCTAAATGTCTAATAATAGAGTATTGGGTAAACAAATAACAGAATTTAAAAAAATGGAATATTATGTCATCAATCAAAATTGTGATGTAGAAGAATAATGACATAGGGAAATGCTTCTGACATATTAGGAACTCTGGTGGCATAGTGCCTAAGGCATTTGACTGCTAACCATAAGTCTAGAGGTTTAAACCCACCAACCACTCCTCAGAAGGAAGGTTGGGCAATCTACTTCCACAATGATATCTCCTCAGAAACCCAAGGAAGGGTTGCTATGTGTCAGTTCCAACTCGACAATAGTGAGTTTAGTCTGATATATTAATAGAACAAATTTTAAAATCTGGTTCCATTTTTATAAAAATGTGTGTATTTTTAAATTTTTAATTCCTTAATTTTTTTTTATCTTACACAATTAGAATTGTTTAAAATGGTAAAGGTGTCACTAGAGCTGGACCTGATAATTTAACAGTGAGAAAAACATTTAAAAGTTAATAACTAAAGGTCCAAAACCAAAACCAATTTCACTGCCATGGAGTCAGACCTGACTCATAGTGACCCCTGTTTGGGTTTCTGAGGCAGTATCACTACAGAAGTAGATTGCCCACCTTCCTTCCAAAGAGTGACTGGTGGTTCCAGCCTTCTGGTTAGCAGTCAAATGCTCCTTAGGCACTATGTTACCAGAGCTCCTTAACTAAAGGTATAAAGCCCTGCAGAAGAAAACATGGTACAAATCTTCATAATGTTGGGTTAAGCAATGGTTTCTTGTTGTTGTTGTTGTTATGTGCCATCGAGTCAGACCTGACTCATAGCGACCCCTCCTTGGGTTTCCGAGGCAGTATCGCTACGGAAGTAGATTGCCCCATCTTCCTTCCAAGGAGTGGCTGGTGGGTTTGAACCGCCAGCCTTCTGGTTAGCAGTCAAGTGCCTTAGCCACTATGCTACCAGAGCTCTTAGATATGACAAAAAGCATAAGCAACAACAATAATATAGTAGGCATATTGGACTTCATCAAAATAAAAAACTTCTGTGCTTCAAAGTGCATTATCACTGAGAGAAAATATTTGCAAATAATGTATCTGATAAAATATGTCTAGCATCTTATCAGGTCTAGTATCAGGAACAAAGAATATCAAGAATTCAACTATAAAAGGACAACCCAATTGAAAAATAGTCAAAGGATTTGAATAGACATATACTTATTTACATGCACTCGTATTTCTCCAAAGAACATACAAATGACCAATAAGCACATGAAAAGATGCTGAACATAATTAATCATCAGGGAACTACAAATCAAAACTTCAATAAGATGCCACTTCACACTCTGGTAGCATAGTGCCTAAGGCACATGATTGCTAACCAGGAGGCTGGTGGTTCAAACCCACTAGCCACTCCTCGGAAGGAAGTTTGGGCAATCTACTTCCATAGTGATACTGCCTCGGAAACCCAAGGAGGGGTCGCTATGAGTCGGGTCCGACTCAACGGCACATAACATAACATAAGATGGCAATAATCAAAAAAACACATAATAACAGGGGTTGACTAGGATGTGGAGAAATTGGGATGCTCATAACATTGGGAATGTCAAATGGTGCAATTACTTTGAAAAAGTCTAGCAGTTTTATATGACCCAACAATTTCACTCCTCATTATATGCCCAAGAGAAATGTAACTATATAAACATATAGAAATGTATATATGAGTATTCATAGCAGCATTATTCATCATAGCTGAAAAGTGGAAACAACCCAAATGCCCATCAACTGATACATAATTAAATTGTGATATATCCCTAAAATCGCACATAATTCAGCAATAAAAAGGAATTAAGTATTGATGGATGCCACAACACAGATAAACCATGAAAATATGTACTCAGTGAAAGGAGGTCACATATTGTTTGACTCCAATGACTTCATGCCTCAGAGACAGAAAGTACATTAGTGAGCCAGCAGCTATGGGAGAGGAGTATAGGGAGTATAAAGATTACTTCTTTTTTGGGTGATGAGAATATTCTATGGTTAAAAAGTGCTGCTGTTGTTGCAACTTTGTGAATATACTAAAACCACTGGATTGTATACTTTTTAAAGGTGGGTTTTTTTTTCAGTGTACATCATTGCTATTTATTAAGGAGTATGAATGATTAACACAGACATCTAGTCCTGCTTATATATAAAGGTGATTTTTTACAGTGTGTGAATTATATCTCAATTTAAAATTAATTTTAAAAAACATGTAGCTAAGAGTAAACTGTGGTGAATCAGTATTTACAGGTCATTTTAAATCAGATAGTGGGTACAGGGACTCTATAGCCTAGAACTCTAATTTCTCATAGGAAGTTCACAAGAAAAACATTAAGATGATATCTCAGCAGATAATTAGCAGAATTCTTTCTCCTTGAGTTGATAACACAAGGTAATGTTTAAATGGAGATTTCAGATGCTGTTGATGATTCGGGGGAAAAAACCACATTGGCTTAATGAGATGGTGATCTAATCTACATATTTTAGGCATAAATACTTGATAAACAAATCAAGGATTTAGATATACATCCAAATAGGAATCACTAACTTGGTTTTTATTATTATCTGTGGAGTGAGAGATATCATCACTAATGTGAGATGGATCTTGGCTGAAAGCAAAGAATACCAGAAAGATGTCTACTTGTGTTTTATTGACTATGCAAAAGCATTCAATTGTGTGGATCATAATAAATTACGGATAACATTGAGAAGAATGGGAATTCCAGAACACTTGATTGTACTCATCAGGAACCTGTACATAGACCAAGAGGCTGTTGTTTGAGCAGAACAAGGAGATACTGCATGGTTTAAAATCGGGAAGGGAGTGTATGAGGGTTGTATCCTTTCACCATACTTACTCAATCTGTATGCTGAGCAAATAATCCAAGAAGCTGGATTATATGAAGAGTGTGGCATCAGGATTGAAGGAAGACTCATTAACAACCTGCAATATGCAGATGACACAACTTTGCTTGTTGAAAGTGAGAATGACTTGAAGCACTTACTAATCCTAGGAAGGAAGGTTGGGCAATCTACTTCTATAGTGATACCTCCTTGGAAACCCAAGGAGGGGTCACTATGAGTTGGGTGCGTCTCCACGGCAGTGTGTTTTAATGAAGATTCAAGAGTACCGTCTGCAGTATGGATTACATCTCAACATAAAGAAAATGAAAATCTTCACATTTGTGCCAATAAGCAGCATCATGAAAAATGGAGAAAAGAATGAAGCTGTCAAAGATTTCTTATTACTTGGTTCCACAATCAACACCAATGAAAGCAGTACACAAGACATAAGGTAACGCATTGCACTGGGCAAATCTGCTGCAAAAGACCTCTTTAAAATGCTGAATAGCAGAGATGTCTCTTTGAAAACTAAGGTGTGCCTAACTCAAGCCATGGCGTTTTCCATTGCCTTATATGCGTGTGAAAGCTGGACAATGAATACGGAAGACTGAAGAAGAGTAGATGCTTTTGAGTTGTGGTGTTAGCGAAGAATACTGAAAGTACCATGGACTGCCAGAAGAACTAACAAATCTGTCCTGGAAGAAATACAGCTGGAATACTCCTTGGAAGCAAGAATGGCTAGACTTCACCTCACCTACTTTGGTCATGTTGTCAGAAGGGACCATTCCCTGGAGAAGGATATCATGCTTGGTAAAGTGGAGGGTCAATGAAAAAGGGGAAGGCCCTCAACAAGATGGATTGACACAGAGGCTGCAATGATGGGCTCAGGTATACTAAATACTGTAGGGCGGGCACAGGACTGGGCAGTGTTTCGTTCTGTTGTATGTAAGGTCGCTATGAGTCAGAGCTGACTCGATGGCACCTAACAACAACAACAACATACTCTTGGCTTGAGAAATTTTTGGAAACAAAATGTAGCAGCTACTACCCTAGTAGTACTACTCTTCTGTTTACCTAACCAGCCAGGGTTGTTTGTCCACATACTCTGTCGTGTCTCCTGCTTTGTACCAAAAATCACTTCCTATTGTCCAAGAGAAAGTATGGAACAGCTTTTCTCAGGGGGCTTGAAACTGAGCTGTCTACAGACCACGAATTTTTTGATACTCTGAAGCTACTACACATTTGCTCTTCTTTCAAACTGATTTCTGAAATCTCCACTCAAAAGCCTCCACTGGCTCAGTATCCAATTAAAGTGATAACAGTAAATAGAAAGCCCTTAGCAGACAAGAGAAAGAGTCCTCACAGGGAGCAAGTTCTAAAATTCTAACTTACCTTTCTATCTCATTTAAATCAGAGACTCTAAGAGTAAAGTCTTTGCTTTTCAGAAAGTAATCTAAGCACTACCCTGACGATGGGAACGGGCCAGAAATTCTCAGAGATAGAAAAGACCTTACAAGTCCAACAACCCTACCAGGTCGGGATCCCTGTCCAAGAAGCGGCCCACCACCTCACACAGCAGCTGGATTAGCTCCTGGGTGCCTCCAACTGATTTGCTTTCCCTTTGGGGCTGGATTGAAGCAGCATATAGAACAAGTCTATTCCTAGTCTACATGAAAGTCCTTCAGATATATGAACACATCAGCTAGATCTATGCTATTGTTTCAGTGGCACGGAGAATAGGTTAAACCCAGGAGTAAAAATGAAGAGATGTTCAATTCAAATCAAAGTCTCCATTTCCCAGCCTGTGTGACTTGCTGCATTTAAATTCTTTGTTGCAGTGTTATGAGAAATGCCTTAAGACATACACCATAAAGTACAAAGCGCATCTTTCTTTCTTTTCCCTTGCTGCCTCCCTCCCTCCTTCTCTCTTTCCCTCCTTCCTTTCTTCCTTCCTTCCTTTGTTTCTTTTGTTATTCCTTTCTTTCCTTCAGGGAAAAATGCATAGTTCTATACATCCAGGTCTACAAGCCTCACTGTGACAATTTTAAGTGGCAATTTCTTTCTCCGTGTTTTCTAATCCATCCTTGCAGATGCTAAGGTTGGGATACTCTCCTCATTTGGTCCCTCCATGTGTTTCCTGAAGTAGGATCTGCTCATGTTCTACCCATAATAGCATCTTGTATAAGTATTATTCATAAAGAACATTGGTAAGGTGAGCCAGGACTTCATAATGAACAGAGCACTGGACTGAGTGCATTGGCCTGAGTTCCAGGCCTACCCTACACACCATCTATAGAATACTCGTGTTTAGGGATCATGGGCAAGACCCTGCTCCTCATATGGCCTCAGTGTAAACAAAAACCAAAAAACCAAAACCAAAATGAAACCAAACCCACTGCCACCTTTGAGACGATTCTGATTGATGTAACCCCAGAGAGCAGAGTAGAATTGCCCCATAGTATTTCTAAGGCTATAAATCTTTATGGAAGCTGACTTCCCCATCTTTCCTCTGCAGAACTGCTAGTGGGTTTGAGTTCCTGACTTTTGTTCAGCAGCCAAGTGCTTTAACGACTGGGCCATCAGGGTTCCTTGGCCTGAGTGTACTTATTTGTAAAATAGAAAAGCTAGAATCCATGATGCCAGTGGTCCCATGTATCCTAATCTCTTCTACACAGTCCTGCCTGTTGTTTGTGGGCTCCTCAACCAGGCTATAGAAGTGAATACTTTAGATGTAAAACAACATGATTGCCATGAAAAATGGGTTTGGTAGACACTGCGTGGTTTAAAATCAAGAAGGGAGTGTGTCAGGGTTGTATCCTTTCACCATATTTATTCAATCAGTATGTTGTTGTTGTTGTTATGTGCCATCGAGTTGTTCCCGACTCATAGTGACCTCTCCTTGGGTTTCCGAGGCAGCATCACTACGGAAGTAGATTGCCCAACTTTCCTTCTGAGGAGTGGCTGGTGGGTTTGAACCACCAGCCTTCTGGTTAGCAGTCAAGTGCCTTAGGCACTACGCTACCAGAGCTCAAGCTTCAATCTGTATGCTGAACAAATAATCCTAGAGGCTGGACTATAGGAAGAAGAATATGGCATCAGGATTAGAGGAAGAGTCATTAACAACCTGCATTATGCAGACAACACAACTTTGCTCACTGAAAGTGAGGATGACTTGAAACACTTACTGATGAAGATCGAAGACTACAGTCTGCAGTATGGATTATACCTTAATATAAAGAAAACAAAAATTCTCACAACAGGATCAATAAGCAGCATCATGATAAATGGAGAAAAGATTGAAGTTGTCAAAGACTTCATATTACTTGGTTCTACAATCAACAGTCAAGATATCAGACATCGTAAAGCATTGGGCAAATCTGCTGCAAAGGACCTCTTTCAAGTACTGAAGAGCAAAGATGTCTCCTTGAAGGCTAAGGTGCGCTTGACACAAGACGTGGTATTTTCAATCACCTCTTATGAATGTGAGAGCTGGACAATGAAAAAGGAAGATGGAAGAAGAGTCGATGCTTTTGAGTTGTGGTGCTGGTGAAGAATGCTGAAAGTACTGTGGACTGCTAAAAGAGCTCACAAATCTGTCCTGGAAAAACTGCAGCCAGAGTGCTCCTTGGAAGCGAGAATGGCCAGACTTCATCTCACCTACTTTAGTCAGGTTGTAAGAAGGGACCATTCCCTGGAGAAGGATATGCTAGGCAAAGTGGAGGGACAATGAAAAAGGGGAAGGCCCTCAACGAGATGGATTGCCACAGTGGCTTCAACGATGGGCTCAGGTATAGCAAATATCGTGGGGCTGGCACAGGACTGGGCAGTGTTTCATTCTACTGTTCATGAGGTCACTATGAGTAGGAGATGATTTAATGGCACCTAACAACAAAGAGCCACAGCCTATACAAGACAATGAGGAATTGCCGGGCCAAATTCACAGCAATATAAACAGTTTTGTTGATTTAAGAAGACACTCTTTTTACCTGTTTCTTTAAAAAAAAAAAAAAGTCATAATTCCTGAGCTCATCTGACTCTGCTGGCTGAAAGCCACTCATTCCACATGAGATTAGTTCATTGATACTCCAAAATCATGTAGTTCTGGAGGAAAATTGAGACAAAGCAGGTGACAGAGAAAGCCTCACTTCATATAAGTGTGGTTACATGGCAATACCTCACAGCTGAGGAGCTGGAGTTAAGGAGCCATGCAGAGCAGCTGAGAATTAGAGAAGGTGGGCATTAGGACAGTCCCACAGACCCACAGGGTGAAAAGTGCACAATGGCAAAGTCACTAAGATCTGGCTTCAAATCCCAATTCTCCACTTATTTGCTATGTCACTCTCTGAGTGCTTAGTCCAAGGAGTGGTGGTTGCTACCAGGAGCTCTGAGGACACCAGTACAGAAGCTCTGCTACTTCCAGTGCCATATTTCAAAAGAAAATTAAGAACAGTATCTTGACTGACATAAATCACATCCCATAAAGACATCTTCAACTATCACACTGGACCAACCTCCCTTGCCTGAGAATTGATAAGAGTGGAAATGATCAAATATCTTTGAGGCTAGGGCTGCAGGGGAAAGCCACAGACAAGTGAACAAAATGGGTCAGTGTCAGTGCCAGAGTCAAGCTAAATTGTCCCTTCGAAAGGCAGGCAGTGCAATCAGGACTGAGATCAGCACAACCAGAGAGTTGGGAAACCCGGAAGAGTTACCAAGGATCTTGGAAAACGTTAGAAAGACATATGTGGCAAGAGGAGAGGAAGTTCAAGATATGTGCTAGAATCAAGCAAAGGGTCTGGAACATCCTTATTAGATACCAGGTGGATTAGCTGTCTAGGCACAGCATGGGAGAGATGGACAAGAATAATCATCTCTACTTCTATCCTCTAAATGTTTCAAATGGGTTTAACATTCTGCATCAGCCCTAGACAAAGTCATCGGCTTTGTTGACATTGAGATGTATGTGTGCCTGGCATGGAGGAGGAAGCAATAGATGTTTGGAAGAATGAAACACCAGTGTCTGAGAATCCAGAGACAGCTCTGGACCAAATTTACCAAGAGGCCATTTGTCTCCATGGCAGCCTCATATCTTCTTATTGGCCTTCCCCATTGCCCCACAGCACTCTTACAAGCCTTATCCTGCTTCCAACCCTCAAAGCTCCTAGAAATGTTCTTCAGACATGGCTGGCATTGTATACTCCACACTGAGTTTGTTTGTTTTGTTTGTTTAACTACACTATCTCATGTCAGATTCAATCTCTGTGAAGATGGTATTATTCCTATTCTCCAGATAAAGAAACTGAGGCTGAGATAGGTT
Source organism: Orycteropus afer afer (assembly GCF_000298275.1). Lineage (NCBI taxonomy): Eukaryota > Metazoa > Chordata > Mammalia > Tubulidentata > Orycteropodidae > Orycteropus > Orycteropus afer. The sequence continues at coordinate 9,454,926 of NW_006921612.1, read as the reverse complement.
GATTAACTTTCATGAGATCTCCAGCTAATAAATGAGAGTGCCTCCTTGTCTAAGTCAAGCCTAGCAGACACAATCCCTTTCGCTGCCTGCAGAGCTGAACCAGAGCCGAGCGTGTTTCCAAGCCCTGGAGCAAATGGGAGGCCCTCTATGCCATCTGGGCTTCCACACGCTCCCTTCCTCACTCTCCTTGCCTTGTGGACTGGGAGAAACTGACTCAATTACTCCCAATGAAGAAATATCTAAAAAGGACATGAGGAGCATTCTTTTTATTTTAGACATGTTCTTAACTTCCTTCAAAGGATCTAGTATTTTTAGGGCCTAACAGGGCCACAGCAGGTTTTAAATTTAAACAGGGATATCCCGAACCCCACCCCAAATGGCCTCCCTCTCACAATAATTTAGTCCTCTCTGACTCTGCTACAATCCAATTGAGAGCACACTGGACAGCTTTCTGCTTTATCGCCCACTTATCCATCCATCTCCAGTCATTCAATTATTCATCCATTCATTCACTCATTCATTCAAGTGCCGTTACTGAGCTTCCTCTGTCCTGGACACTGGTGAAACAGAAATAAATAAGATGTAGTTTTTGTGTGGTGGAACTCATAGCCTAATAGAAAACAACAGTATGGTGCATCTACAATGACCCAGTCATTTTAAACATATTGTTTCATTTAATTCCCTTGGCAACCTTTTGTATAATCTTCACTTTTCATCAAGACATATCAAGTATGTAATCAGAGTCACTGACGTGTATGTGTAGAAAATGATGAAATATTGAATGTTTTGTTGAACGTGTATCGTTATTAAAAAAATACACTGAGAGGTTGCATAACTTGTCTAAAGTCACTCAGCTAGTTTTAAATAAGATTCAAAACTAAATATGTCTGCATTGAAAGCTGGTATTCTTTCTACTATATTTCTCTTGACACTAATTTTTTCTCCTCCCTTAGCACCTATTAGTTATAGTTCCCTCAAAAACAATGTTCGGGGATTCTTGGCCTCCAGCCTTGTGCTGGGTACTACCAGCTCTTTTGCTGCTGCCAACATGGCAGAGTCTGTGGACATCTCCTTCTTACCTGTTAATGAAGTTACATGCCTCACTAATTCTGCCTCATCCTCACCATTCAAGCAGGAGCCATAAACTGGATTTTGCAAGGTCACATGCATTTCAGAGTTTCTGTTTACTTGCCCTTTGTTCTGGAAAGGGATCTAACTTTGTGGAGATCAAGGTGCAAATCCCCTGATTCCTTCTCCTCATGACAAAAACCACACAAACAATTCACCAGTGATGTGACAACTCTGGTATGCAACTCAAGAGATAGAAAAATCTGTATAAAAAGTAGATATTTCTCTTTCACTAAAGACCATTCTGAAGCCATGAGGATCTCAACTGTTTTAAGTAAGATTTAAGAGACTCCCAGACAGAACCAACATTTGACTTTTTGATCCCTATCCCTTGGTCAACTCCACATAAACCAAAGCTCCACGTATTATAGAATTCCAACCATGTACATTCTCAGTCAATTTACTGTTTCCCACACTAGGAGAAGACATTGTGCTGGTTGTTAAAAAATACTCTTTGCAAACTTTGTATGCCAAAGAGGATATTAAGTAATTTGGTCTGATTGGGCAGCAACCAGTCTTTTTTTAATGCACTTTTCTTTTAAGCAGACTATGCATGAATAGTCTAACTTATGTGGTGAAGGAGCCTTGGTGATTTAATGGTAGAATTCTCACCTTCCATGTAAGAGACTGGGGTTTAATTCCTGGTCAATGCATTTCATTGACCCATCTGTCAGTTGAGGCTTACAACTATGCTATGATGTGACAGGTTTCAGCAACCATCCATACTAAGATGAAGTAGGAAGAAAGTCTTGGAATTACTTCTGATAATACAACGCATCTGGTGCAACTTTTGGTCTCTCACTATCCAGAGCAAAGAAGACATAAGAAAATAATTAGTTTGCAGGATTGATGGACCATGTGAACCCCAGCCTCCAAGACTAGCAGGCCAGAAGAACTGAACTAGATGGCACCTGGCTACCACTGCTATCTACTCTGAAAGGGATCATAACAGGAGGTCCTGGATAGAATACGAGAAAAAATTGGAACAAAACTCAAATTCATGAAAAGACCAGGCATACTAGTCTGATAGAGACTGTGGAACCTCCACTATGGCCCTTAGACACCCTTCAAGCCCAGAACTGAATTCAACCCCATGGCTCAACTTTCAGCCAAATGATCGATAGGCCTATAAGTTGAACAATAACACCATAGAGATATGCACTACTTAGAACAGTCAAGCACACAAGATGGAAAGCGCAGCATTGCCCAGGGGTAAAGCTCAGAAGGCAGGAAAGGATAAGAAAGAAGGACGAATGGAAATGGAAACACAAGGAGGAAGTGGGAAGAGTTGTGTTACATTGCAGAGATTGAAATCCATGTCACAAAACAAAGTGTGTATGAACTACTGAATGGAAAATCACATTGCTCTGTAAACTTACACCCAAATCACATAAAAAGTTATTTTTTAAAAAAATCTAAGAGAAAAGAAATCTTGTGTATCACAATGGTTTGATCTGCAGTCAACCAGGGGTATGAGAGACTGGGCAACGTTTCATTCCATTGTGCATGGAAACACCATAAGTCAGAGGCTGACTTAATGGCAGCTAACAATGATAACAATGTGGTGAAAAGAAGACACCTCAGGAAAGCAAAATATGTGGTCTAGCTTGAAATATGTGCACAGTGTCTCCATATGGGTTATAAATGACTATGCTCAGATAAACTGAAACCTATTTACTCAATCTGTATGCTGAGCAAATAATTAGAGAAGGTGGATTATATGAAGAATGGCATCCGGATTGGAGGAAGACTCATTAACAACCTGCAATATGCAGTTGACACAACTTTGCTCAAAGGAAGATGACTTGAAGCACTTACTGATGAAAATCAAAGACTACAGTTTTCAGTAAAGATTACACCTCAACACAAAGAAAACAAAATACTCACAACTGTATCAATAAACCACATTATGATAAATGGAGGAAAGATTGAAGTTGTCAGGGATTTCATTTTATTTGGATTCACAATCAATTCTCATGGAAACAGCAGTCAAACAATCAAATGTCATATTGCACTGAGCAAATCTGCTGCAAAAGACCACTTTAAAGGGTTAAGAAGCAAAGGCATCACTTTGAAGACTAAGGTGTACCTAATCCAAGCCATGATATTTTCAATCACCTCATATGCATATGAGAGCTAGACAATGGATAAGGAAGACTGAAGAAGAGTTGATGCCTTTGAATTATAGTGTTGGTGAAGAACACTGAACATAACCTTGGACTGCCAGAAGAACAAACAAATCTGTCCTGGAATAAGTGAAGCTGGAATGTTCCTTGGAAGAGAGAACAGCCAGACTTTGTCTCACCTACTTTGGTCATGTTGTTAGAAGGGACCATTCCCTGGAGAGGAGTACCTTGCTCGGTAAAGTAGCAGGTCAGTGAAAAAGGGGAAGACCCTCAAGATGGATTGACACTGTGACTGTAATGATGGACTCAACTGTAGCAAACACTGTGAGTCTGGCATAGGATTAGGCAGTGTTTTGTTCTGTTGTACATAGGGTCGCCATGAGTCAGCCTACTCAGCAGCACCTAACAACAACAGCAACAACTTGGCTTCTGAGATCAGTGTGGAAAGGCTCCAGCATCCATCATAAGCATGTGCAGGACTGGATGCAGGGTTTAGGCAGGAAAGTCATGAAACCCTGAGATTGTAAACCAAGCCTGCTCCCTGCCCACCCAAGTACAGACCAAGAATAGGACATCTAGATTAGGGTCCTTCCTTGTCCTCTTATGACTTTGGACATGTAACTTGTGTGAGCTTCTGTTTCTTCAAAGTGTTCCTCATGTAAAACAGATGGGATAATATTGATCTTACAGAATAGTGGAGACGATTAGATGAAAGAATGCATGTAACAATGCTGTGTGACCTGTAAAATGTTGTATTCATGTTGATTATAAAGACTACCAAGCTGCGCTAAAGAACAGCAACATAATATTCCCAATTCAACTCTTTTAATCTGACCCAAATCAACAGATGCTCAAACAAAATGAATAATACAGTAGCTGCCATGCATTGAGCACCAGGCATGTATTAAGCACACAGAACCTCACTTAACCCTCACAACTACCTTGCTAGCTACCACTGTTGCAGTTTCATGAATAAAGAAACTAAGAATCTGGAAAGTTAAGTTACTTGCACAAATAAATGGAGCTAGGTGTAAAACAAGGAGCTCTGATAGTGCAGTGGTTAAAGGATATAGCTGCTAACCAAAAGGTCAGCAGTTTGAACCCACCAGCCGCTCCACGACTGAAAGATGAGGCAATCTGCTTTAACAAAGATTTACAGCTTTGGAAACTCTGTGGGGGAAGTTCTACTCTGTTCGATAGGGTTACTATGAGTTGGAACTGACTTGATGGCAGTGCATTTTGGTTTTTTTTGTTTTGTTTTGTTTTGTTTGAAAACCAAAAAACTCACTGCCATCAAGCCAATTCTGACTTATACTGAGCTTCTTTCAGTTTCCAAGGTGGTAAGTCTTTACAGAAATAGATTGCCCAGTCTTTCTTCTGCAGAGTGTGCTGGTGGGTTTGAACCGCCAGCCTTCCGGTCAGCAGTCAAATGCCTTAGGCACTATGCCACCAGAGCTACTGGTTTGGTTTTGTTTTTTGAGGGTTTGTAAAACCACGTCTCATCTCAAGGCCAGTGCTTTTTCTCTGACACTATACTGATTCTTCAAGGAGTGAAGAAAAGGACAAAGAAACCCACTCAAGACAAGACCACCAAAAGAGAATGTGGATCTTATTTAGAGGACCACCCTCCCTCAACACTTACTCTTCTTCTGTCTCCACGCCTTTTCCCAGGAATAAGTCTGTTGCTGTTGTTAGGTGCCATTGAGTTGGTTCTGACTCATAGTGACCTTATGTACAACAGAATAAAATATTGCCCAGTCCTGTACCAACCTCACAATCATTGCTATGCTTGAGCCCATTCTTGCAGCCACTGGATTCACTGTGTCAATCCATCTTGTACCAGGAACAAACCTGATACAATATAATTACTGCCCTGAGGAAGCAGAAGGACAGAACACTAGGTTTAGTGTAAAATTCTACAAGGGAAAGCTACCCTACCAATACTCAATGAATAGGCGCTGAAAGCAACTGCTTCCAGCTTGTTTTTGAAGCATTGACTACCCCGTGGGACTCTAGGAATTCTGATGGTTACAGATTGGCACCAACTTAGGCAAAGCAGTATTGTGACTGAGTCTGTCTGCTCTTGCACCCACAATAAGATTGGCTTTGCTGCCTTTGCTGTCTCTTTCACATTCCCTAGTTGGTTTGTTTTGGCTTTGATCTTGAATAGTGTGTGCATATAGAATTACCCAGAGAAGAAAATGTCTTCGTTCAGATTAAAACGCATCAGACATCTTCCTTCCTTCATTGAGTGGTGGGGAGCTTCCACCTCACGACTAAACAGACTGGAAAAGACCAAACAATGTTTCACTAAGGATGTTTCCAGCTGCGATGCTGCTGCTATTACTTACAGACCTGAAGAGAAATGTTTTGCCTGCCAACAAGGACAATAAAATGTGTCATCAAGTATTGAGAAACATCAGGGCAAACTGTGGATTCATGCCCTTGAACATCAAATGCCCTTGTATTGCTTGTGTTGCAAAAGCAGTATATCATTCTAAAGTGATGCTTTTATAGGTTATCACAGAATGTTTAAGCAGTAGAGACATAGGGTAATCTAATCTGACCCCTTATGTTGGTGATAAGGAAACTGAAAACCAGCCAGACAGAGTGTTAAGGATTAAATTGTGCCCCCCAAAAATTGAATATTGAGTTCCTAACGCTCAGTACCTGTGAATGTGACCTTGTATATGAAAACAGGGTCTTTGAAGATATTACCAGTTAAGTTACCATGAGGTCATGCTGAGATAACTGGATGCTAATCCCATATGAACAATGTTCTTATAAAACAGCGGAAGAGGCACAGAGATACAGAAGAAGAACAGCCATATGAAGCTGCAGCTACTGGCCAAGGAACAACTGAGGCTACTAGAAGCTTGAAGAGAGAAGGATCTTCCCCTAAAGCATGGCCCAGGCAACACATTGATTTGGACTTCTAGCCTTCCAAACTATGAGAGAATATATTTCTGTTCTTATCAGCCACCAGTGTGTGGCGTTTTGTTACAACAGTCCTGTGGTTGTTGTCGTTGTTGTTATATGCTGTTGAGTCAGACCCGACTCATCACAACCTTTCCTTGGGTTTCCAAGGCGGTATCACTACGGAAGTAGATTGCCCAACCTTCCTTCCAAGGAGTGGCTGGTGAATCTGAACCACCAGCCTTCTGGTTAGCAGTCAAGTGCCTTAGGCACTACGCTAGGAAACTGATAAACAGACTCACTGCACAGTGTAAAGGAGTCAAAGCCTCAGTCATCATCCTTTCTGCTTGCTCAGGACACGACAGCTATTTTAGTACTTTTGAAATTGAGGAGTCCCTGGTGGCACTCAACTACTAGTTAAAAAGTTAGTGGTTAGAACCCACCCAGAGGCACCTCAGAAGAAAGACCATGTGATCTGCTTCTGAAAGGTCACATTCTTGAAAATCCTATGGAGCAGTTCTACTCTACACACATGAGGTAGTCATGAGTCAGAATCAACTGATAGCAACTAACAACAACAACAAAATTGAAGCTTTGTTGGGCAGAGCACTTTTAATTGTAAGCGTGTATCTGAAAGAATCACGGTAATGTTGTTTGCCTTATGCAGATAGTGACATAAAGTTTTGGAAGTGGTTTTCCTTTGTGACTGATAAGATACGTCTGCAGTCAGTTACCAAAGAAGTAACCCAAAATGCTTCAAGCAGTGATGAAATCCCTAGAGAAATGCATGTTCCACCAAAGTGGCTGATAAAGAGGTTACTTTTATGGATAAGATCAAGTTCATTTGTTTGAACAAAGCATAGGGAGAATTTAATGAAATAAAGTCTCATGAATTTATTTTCTTACTTAAGTTACAGAATTGGACTAAGAGGAGGGAAAGGCAGATTTCTAAGGAAAAAGTAGATGGAAATAGAGGAGGGAATTAAAGAAAAATAGAAAATGGAACTCACATATTTGTGCATTTAACAGTTAGTGAGAGCTGACTCTGGACCAGCCTTCTGTGGGAGCAGAGATGGAGACAAGGAAAAGGTGTCAGCAAGGCACTTTTAGTCACAGAGGCAGAATAGTGCAGTAGCTACATGGGTGAAGGCTGGAGCCAACCTAGCTCCACTACTTGCTAGCTCTACGGGCTTGAGCAAGCTCCTTAGCCTCTCTGTGTGTTGGTTTCCTCGTGTTTTTAAACAGGAATCACAATCAAACCTCTCTCACAGATTTTTTTGTGAGGATGAAATGAATTAAAATATACAAAACCCTTAGCACAGTACCTGACACCCAGTAAGCACAGTTATCCTTCAGTCAAGTGAGGGGAGTCAGACTCACTGAAAAGCAGCTGCAATAGAATGTGAAGAGTGTTCCAACAGAGTGTAAAGGGCTTGGGAAACCCAGAGGAGGATGCCTCTGACTTTGCCTGTAGGTTGGGTGTACAAAGATGGGTCATAAAAGGTACTTGTGACTGGCAAATCAGAATCTATATTCTGGAAGAGAGAACAAGTGTAGGCAAAGATTGGGGGCTTGCGAAAATGTCTCATGTTTGGGGAACTCCAAGAAGTTTGTGGCAACTGGAGAAAAAGTTGTGGTGAGAAATGAGACTAGAGAAGTTGGGAGGGCCCAATCATGAAAGGCTTCATTGTCATTGTTAAAACAGACCATGAGCTTTATCCCTAGAGCAATGTGGTAATGCAAGTGGAGTCCCTGATAGAGTTTAAGAGGGAGGTGAGGTGCAGTTTTACAAGACTACTTACTTCTGCTGCTGTGAGGAGGCTAGATTAGAAGGGAAGTGATTGCAAGCAAAGAGACTAGTTAGGGTTCTGCTCACTAATCCGGGTAAAATAAAATGATGAAAACCCCAATTAAAGTAGTGATAGTGAAGGTGGAGCGGCAAAGAGAAAATGAAGAGAGCAAGCAGGGAAGAAATAATGCTGTAAGTTCACCAAACACTTCCTCTTCTTGAGTACATGGAACACTACATTTCCCAGCCCTTGTGGCAGTTAGTCATGTGCCCGAGCTCTGGCCAATGGAATGTGGCAAAAGTGATAGAACCTATTTCCAGGCTTGCATCTTGCAGGAATCGGTTCTTCCTTTTCCTACAGCAAACTTAGAAGTCATGCGTTCCAGATGGAATAAGACAAGATTCCTGAGTGGCTGCCTAGAGGAGAGCTGCTGGGGAGACATGCCTGTGTGAACAAGAAATCAACTTTTCCTGTGTTAAGTCACTGAAACTATAGAGATATTTGTTACCACTATATAGACTAGCCTAACTGACTACACAAAGACTAATCAGAGGACATGGCAATTGGGCAAGGATGATGGAGAGGAATATGTAAGTCTTGGACAACTCCCTAGGGGGACCAGGTGAATGACGGTCCTGATAAATATGGCAGAAGATACTAGATGATAAAATCATTACTTTTATTTTTGACATGTTGTGTTTGAGGTGTTTGTGGCAATAAACAGATGACAACTGAAAATATATGTATGAAATAATCTAAAGGAGACAGTTAGAGCTATTGATGGAGATTTGGAGGTATTAGCTTCTGAGTGGTAGCTGAAATTATGTCAAATGAAAGTAACTGTGCATGTGTATGTGTGTATGTATGTGCGTATGTGCAGTGAGGAGAGCAAAAAATACTAATAGTTAAAGAAAGAGAAGAGGAACAAAAGCCATTAAAGGAGACAGAAAACAAGAAGGAGAATAAGAAGAACTTGATTAGGACACCAAGGGATCAGGGACTTCAAGACGAGTCACCAACAGGTGATTGTTGATGTTATGTGCCGTGGAGTCAATTCCAACTCATAGCAACCCTATATGACAGAGTAGAATTGTCCCATATGGTTTCTTAGGATACAAATCTTTATAGGAGATCACCAAGTCTGTCTCCCACAGAACCACTGGTAAGTTCAAACAATTGACATTTCTTTCAGTTAGCAGTGCAGAACTTAACCACTGCACCACCCAAGGTTCCCTAACCTGACATCCTAGGCTCAAAATGGAGTTACTTTTGCTAATTAAGTTTTTATTTTTGTAGATGCCCAACTTCCCCAGGAGCCAAAACCAAGTCAATCAACTGACTCCCTCAAAAAAGGAAACTGAAGCTAACCAATTAGAACTTGCCTACTCAGTTTAACCTAGTTGAAAATTTCCCCTTTATCCCAAACAAGGGGGAAAAAAATGCCCACCAGCCAATCCAAAATTTGCTCAGTAAGTCTTCCTTGTACCTGTTTCTGTGACTACAAAACCTGTCTTCTTTATATTGCAATTGGAACTCTCGCCTGATTTCCAGACCAGACATTCCCTGATCCATGAATTGAAAAATAAAGCTTATGAGTTCATATACACAAATTTAATATTGTATAAGTATTATTTTTTTCACAGACTGTAAAGCACACACTGGATGAGGCAACTAACAATGCAACAATGCAACACACTGCCCTCAAGTCAGAGCCAATTCATAACGACCCCTCCTTGGGTTTCTGAGATGGTATCACTACAGAAGTGGATTGCCCAACCTTCCTTCCAAGGAGTGGCTGGTGGGTTTGAACCACCAACCTTCTGGTTAGCAGTCAAATGCTTTAGGCACTACACTACCAGAGCTCCAGTGGAGCCAAATTTCTACGGGCTAAGAAAGAAGTGGGAGAGTAGGTTTAGGAATCTCTTTGAAGAAGCCAAACCAAGAAGAAAGGAGAGAGACTCTGGGTTGAGAGAGGTTAGTTAGTATTAAACAGGGAGAGATGTAAGAATGATTACAGGCTGAAAAATCACCCAGCAGAGAAGAGGTGATAGAAGACATACCAGAATGAGATAATAATAGATGGAAAGAAATTGAACACAAAGGAGAAAAGAGCTTGGCGAGAGATGGTGAAAGGAAATCAACAAATCAGCATGACATTCTGAAGGGCAGCTTCCTCTCGGTGGCTTTAAATTCCCTAAGATGGTGCCAGAAGAGAGCTGCCTGCACCTTCTTCCCTGGCAGGCTAGCATCAGAGAAACTGTTTAACCTCGTAATCCAGAGACGGTGTCTGACTCCACATGGGACTGTATTTGGCTAAGTGATAACCCCAGAGAGCTCATTCCCTCAACACACAAGGCCCTTGTGCAAGGCCCTCGGCTGGGCACTGAGGAAGATAACAAGGTGTTTACAACAACCTTGCCCCTTAAGGAGCTAACAGTCTAGTAGGGAAGATAAGACAAGTTCAGAAATAACTCATTTGAGGTAGACTGTGATAAGTGCCACAGGAGAGGAGCAGATAATGTGCAGAGGGAGTTAAGGAGGGAGATTACTTCCAGCTGGAAGAGATCAGGAAAGAAACATTTGAGACAGGGCCCTTGGGACCCAGGCCTAATATTTGCATGCCAATGCTACTCCAGATTCTGGAATAAATTGTTTCTATCCTTCAAATTGCCTGGGTTTCCTTCTTGGTTTAATTAGATGTTGTGGAGGCTGCTGCTACCACAATGGTAAATGTTCTTTTACTGAATAGTCTTTGTTTCTTGGATAAACACCAGCATCATTAATGTCATGTGGTAACAACAGACAACTCATGGGGGTCTCCATGTGCTCCACCTGGAATTGAGGGGACAGAGATGTTTGAGCAGGACCAGAGAAATAAGTTATTGATTACATTTCATCGCAACTGGTGAAACTGGCTAAAAGATCATGATACCTGCTTTGGCAAATACAAGCTGTTGTCCTTTATAAATTCCTTCTTGTTGGATAATGAAAAACCTAAGAGGGGACTTTACTTCTCTAATCTTAAGAATAATCCTTGAATTCAGGTCACAGTCAAAACTTAAGATGAAAGGAAAAAAGGGACAGTGGTTAATCGTTTTGAGTGTGACACAGTAATTTGAAAACTCAGGTGTATTTTTTATAACAAGTGATTATATATCCATAGACAGATAGAATTGAAAAGGACGCTAAAAAGTTAATAACTTTTTCAAAGTGTTTTTGCATCCTTAATTTGATTTCATCTCACACAACCCTTTGGAGTAGCAGATGAGAAACCCAGGACATATAACATTTCAGATCTACCTAAGGTCAGAAAGCTAATTGTTAAGAGATTAGACTTGTTCCAGAAACAGTGTTCTGGGAAAAAATGTCCTTCTTTCTAATATAGGTGTAACTGGCTCTGGGGAAAGGATGCATAGAGAAGAAACCTCCTCCTAGGAATTATCATTTTCTTATTGTGTACACAATTTTTCAAAGAATTGATGCCTTTTAATTAGAGTGTTTGTGAATAATACTGAACATATCACGGACTAGCAGAAGAACAGACAAATCTGTCTTGGAAGAAATACACCCTCCTTAGATGCAAAAATGGCAAAAGTTCATCTTACATACTTCGGACATGTTATCAGGAGGGACCAGTCGCTGGAAAAGGACATCATAGTTGGTAAAGTAGAAGGTCAGCAAAAACCAGGAAGCTCTTCAATGAGATGGATTGACACAGTGGCTGCAACAATGGGGGCAACACAGCAACAATTGTGGGGATGGCACAGGACTGGGCAGTGCTTCATTCTGTTGTACATAGTGTCACTATGAGTCAGAACCAACTCAATGGCACTTAACAACACAAGTTTCCACTGGTCTATTTTTTTTTTTTTAAGGGTGTTTTGTTTTGCATCCAGTGCTTGCTTGCTTGTTTTATTTATTTATTTGTGCTTTAGGTGCAAGTTTACAGAGTAGAGTTAGTTTTACGTTCAACATTACGTGTACATATAGTTTCACTCCTCATTTACCAACCCCAACCCTAACCCAGTCTCCTCCCCTCCCTGTCCAGAAACCCTCCCTCTCCCAGCCTCCGCCCCTCATAGTTATGCATTCCTGTGTATCCTGCATTTCTCTATATGAATTTTGCCCCTTTTGTGCCCTGTGGTCAATTGCTCTGAGGGATGCATTTCTATAGAGCATGTGGGTGCGACACCCTGGGTTAAATGGTCTGTGTGTACATCTTGTTTACTATTGGGCTGAGAGCCAGGCCCTGGGAATGAGTTTTATTCCAGGCCCAGGATGTACCCCAGGGCCATAGTATTAGGGGTCTCACCAGACTCCATCTGACGAGTAATTCTGGTCATTATTGAGTTTTTGGATTTTGTTCCACGTTTTTCCTCCCACTCTATCTAGGATCACCAGTTTTGCTTCTTTCCTGAGTGGTTGGCATTGATAGCTGGGCACCATCTAGTTCTGGTCTCAGGGGCCATCATGTCCTAGAGTTGATTGCTTCCAAATGCCCTTTATATTTTTTCCACTCTTCTTCATTTCCGACGATAGGAGACCATTAGCTTCATCTTAGATGGCCGCTTGAAAGTTTTTAAGACCCCAGTCGCTATTCACCAATGTAGGATGAGGAACAAGACTTTAATGTATTTTGTTGTGCCAACTGAGTCTGGTGTCCCACAGTACTATGGTCCTGAGATGGTAGATCTATTGGATCTCTCTCCCATAGTGTCTGAGTGTCTGTGAAGGATTACTCTATGTCTGTCTTCTTAAAAAGACATATTCTTAAGAATATGGTCTACTTCTTAAGCCGCACTCTCAAAAAAAAAATCTTGAGGACCAGAAGTGAAGAGAAAGAGGGAAGGCCTAGCATGCACTTTACAGAGTTGCTCACCTTCCATAGCGAGAAAAGGCTAATTCTTTTTATTATTTGATCATGATGAATATTACAAATGGTGTATGAGATATAGCTAGCGACTAAAACACAAAAGCCTTGCTAGAGTTGGAATGCCACAGACTCCACGAGAGGCTGGAGTTTCTCTCCAATGAATCAAACCCCAAATAAGTCCCTGCTTGCTACAGACTAAACCTTTCCCTGTTCAACCAGGCTTCTGATTTACATTCTCTGGGTGCAGGCAGCCCCCATCCACAGATAATGGGCCTCTAAACTTAAAAATCTTATTTGTTGCTTTCACCCCTAAACACACTGGTGCCATGAAACCCTCCTGGACATGTTTTCAAGTTCCTATTTCATACTTCTCCGTGAGCAATTTGCATTTGGCTTATTGCTTGGAAGCAAAAGCCATTAGTTTTGTTATTTTTTATTTTAGAGCTGATCTGCTAGAAAAAGGTATTTTGAAAGATGAGATGGAGGTAGAATACCGCCTCTGCTAGCCACTTCACAGACATATGGTCTGCTATCCCACCAGTGAGGAAGTGATTATTGGAGCGGCACAAACAGATTTTTTTTTAACAAAGTGAAGGTGTGATTTTCTCAGGTTCTGTGAGAACACACACACATATTTTTACCAACTCAATCTGTTTTCCAGTAGCTTGGTGGCCTTAGGGCCTGGAAGGCCATCTTAGGTGTTTGGGAGTCACAAAGGTGTGCCTGGTGCAGCCTTTATGGAAGTTGTAAGCATATCTGACAGGAAGCTGACTGCAGAAAGGTAGGCAAGTTTGCCAAGGACATAGAAATAACGAGGAAAGGGAGGCTGTGGTGAAGAACAGTTGGGCCTGGGAGATAGGTGTCCCTGCTGGCCTCCTGCTCTGCCCCAAGTCCTGAAACTACACAGAGTGTCTTCCCTTCCTATCTGCCTGGGCTCTCACCTGTGACAGGAAGGGCTGCCATTAAAAGGCTGCCTCATTTGTTGCATACAGACTACACACCAAGGCACATCTACTGAATAGGCCATTCATTCATTATTTCGACTTTAGTTCTAAGATCTCTGGGAAAAAAATTAAGATATGCAAAAGATTCTAGGGTAACAATGGCAGATAGGACAACTTCCTTAATTTTCATTACTCCCCCAAATCTCTAAAATGAAAGCTTCCTTGTGTTCTATTTTACAGTATAGATCTGAATCATCTACTTGGTAACCATTAGCCGCATGTGGCTTTTTTTTTTTTTTTTTGAGTTCCATCTCTGATTGTACTAAGCCACAAAGTGGGTCTTTGATTTTAATGATAAAGTTAATATTACTTGAAGAATCACAAATAATTTTTCAAAAGAAAAAATATAAACAACATGGAATACACCAATTTAGATTTTAGGAAGCAATAGTTTGGGATTTAATGTTTATTATAATTCAAAGCTTTTGGATTTAACATCATTATTCCTATAATCTCAATTTTCCAATACGGCAGGTGTAGACAAATAAACTGAAACTTCAAATCACTTAGCTAACACCCTCCTTACTATAGCAATCTGATGTAATCATCCTCAGCAACTTTAATTTAGCTCTAGAAATTCTCCTGCTGCTAGAGTTTAAGGTATGTCTGCTACTGAAATATAAAATAAGGTCATCCAATAAAGATATAGAGCTATTATCAAGATAGGCATAAGTGGACTGTCATGTTACAGATTCATGTAAAGTTAATATCCCATTTGTAGGGAAATAATATACATATGCTTGTATTTGTTACAATATTTTTTCAAGCTTTTTATTGTGATGTGGATGAAAGTTAACAGAGCAAATTAGTTTTCCATTCTACAATTCATACACATTTTGTTTCCAAACATTGATTGCAATCCCCACAATATAATAGCACTCTTCCCATTTCTTCCTGTGTTTACCATTTAATTCCTCCTTCTTTCCTAGTCGTTCCTGCCTTCTGACCTTTATCCCTGGGCAAGTGTTCCCTTTTGATCTTGTATGGTTGACTGTTCTAAGGAGTCCATGCCTCCCTGGTGTTATTGTTCACCCCATAACCCTGCCTATTGTTTGGCTGAAAATTGAGCTGAAATTTCACTTCCAGGCTTGAAAAGTGTCTAGGGGCCATAGTATCAGGGGTTCCACCAGTCTCTATCACACCAGTAATCCTGGTCTTTTTTATGAATTTGAGTTTTGTTCCACATTTTTCTCCCACTCTAGGCAGGACCTTCTATTATGCTTCCTTTCAGAGCTGCCTACAGGCAGTTCTGGTCTCAGGTTCATGGAGGCTGTGATTGGCATGGTCCATTAATTCATTTAACTGTTTCCATGTGTCTTGGATTATTTTCACTCTTCTTTGCTTCAGACAGGGAGAGGCCAACAATTGCCATTTAAATCACAAGATTTTAAGACCCCAAATTCTACTCATCAAAGTAGGATGTAGAATATTGTCTTTGTGGTCTATGTTATGCCAATTGATCTTGATGTCCCCCAAGACTACAGTCCTGAGGCCCCTAGCCCCTAACACATCCTCTCTAGGTGTTTGATTGCGGCTAAGAAGTTTTCATAACTTTGTCACCTGGATAGTTTGCTATATGTTTATATATTTGCAGCCCATATAAATACATATGTACAAATATCCTCTGTCAAACCTAAATATATTCTTGGATATAGTCCATTCTCTTTCCCATACCTGTTTAGCTTAGGTGTCCATATATTCACTGGTAGATTATTGCTATCACTGTTATCGCAGGGTTATGTATGTAATAGTATTTACCTCTATTGCCTTTAACACTTGTGCCCCTCCCAATGTCTTCCTTTGCCTTGATCATGTCGTGCTGACCTCTTTCTTATTATGTGTTTCCTTTCACCCAACTTAGTATGTTTCTATACTCCTTTTCCCTCCCACTACTGGTACCCTTCAACAAATGCTTCATTCATGAATAAATCTTTTCAGGACTTATTATATAGTAGTCTCATGTAATATTTGTTCTTTTGTGATTGGCTTGTTTCATCCAACATAACGTCCTCTAGGTTCATCCACATTTTGAGATGGCTCATGCATTCTTCATTATTCTTTAGTGTTGCAGAATATTGCATTGTGTGCATGTACCATAATTTGTTTATTCATTCATCTTTAATGAGCACTTAGGATGTTTGCATCTTTTTGCTATCATGAATATTGCTGCAATAAACATGAGTGTGCATATATCAGTTCATGTCACAGCTCTTATTTCTGAAGGATGTATACCTAGTATTGGGATTGCTGGATCAACTTTTCAAAGCACCATACCATTTTCCACAGTGGTTGTAATATTTTATGGTCCCAATAGCAATGTGAGAGGGTTTCACTCTCTCCACACCCTGGCCAGCATTTGTTATGTTTCTGGGTTTTGTTTTGCTTTGTTTTTTAACTTTGCTATCAATGCAACCATTGTTGATGTTAAACTACTTCAAAAGGTAGTGTTTGATCAAGAACTAATGGTACTGAAGGGAGAAGTCCAAGCTTCCCTGAAGGAATTCATGAAAAACAAGGCTCCAAAAATTAACAGAATATCCATTAAGATGCTTCAACAAACAGGTGCAGTGCTGCAGGCACTTACTCATTTATGCCAGGAAATTTGATTACAATAATTGGCCAGCTGATTGGCAAAGTCACTGGAAGAGATCCATATTTGTGCCCATTCTAAAGAAAGATGATCCAATAGAACATGAAAGTTATCGAACAATATCACTAAAATCACATGCAAGTCAAATTTTGCTGAAGATAATTCAAAAATGGTTGTAGCAGTATATTGACAGGGAACTTCTAGAAATTCAAGCTGGGTTCAGAAGAGGACATGGAATGAAAGATATCATTACTGATGTCACATGGATCTTGGCTGAAAGCATAGATAAAATAAAGATGTTTACCTGTGTTTTACTGACTATGCAAAGGCATTCAACTGTGTGAGACATAACAAATTATGGATATTGTTGTGAAGAATGGGAATTCCAGAACATGTAATTGTGCTATGAGGAATCTGAACATGGCCCAGCAGACTACCATTGAAACAGAACAAGGGGATATTGCATGGTTGAAAGTCAGGAAGGGTACGTGTCAGAGATGTATCCTTTCACCATATTTATTCAATCTGTATGCTGAGCAAATAATCTGAGCAATCGGATTATATGAAGAAGAATGCAGCAGCAGTATCAGAAGAAGACTCATTAACAACCTCCAGTGTGCAGATAATACAACCTTGCTTTCCAAAAGAGAAATACTTACTGTTGAAGACCAAACACTAAGGTCTTCAGTATAGATTACACCTCAACATAAATAAAACAAAAATCCTCACAAATGGACAAATAAGCAACATCCCAATGAATGGACAAAAGATTGAAGTTGTCAAAGATTTCATTTTACTTGGATACACAATAAACACTCATGGAAACAGGAGTCAAGAAATCAGATGTTGTATTGCACTGGTCAAATCTGTTGCAGAAGACCTCTTTAAATTGTTAAGCAGCAGATATGTCACTTTGAAGACTAAGGTGCACCTGACCCAAGCCATGGTGTTTTCAATCGCCTTATATGCAAATGAAAATTGGACAATGAATAAGGAAGACCAAAGAAGGGTTGATGCCTTTGAATTGTGGTGTTGGCAAAGAATACTGAAAATACCAGTGACCACCAGAAGAATGAACAAATCTGTTCTGGAAGAAGTGAAGCTGGAATGTTCCTTCCAAGGGAGAATGGCCAGACTTCATCTCACCTACTTTGGTTATGTTGTCAGAGGTACCATTCTCTGGACAAGGATATCATGCTTATTAAAGTAATGGGTCAGTGAAAAAGGGGAAGACCCCCCAACAAGATAAATTGACACAGTGGCTGCAATGATGGGCTCAAGCAAAGATTGTGAGGCTAGCACAGGACTGGGAAATATTTCATTCTGTTGTAAATAGGGTCGCTATGAGTTGGAGCTGAATGGATGGCATCTAAGGACAACAACAACAGCATTTCAGAATTTTTGCATCAATGTTCATTAAGGATATTGATATATAGCTTTTCTTTTAGGGGTGTCTTTGCCTGTTTTTGATATCAGAGTTAAACTTGTTTCATAAAATGAGTATGGGAGTATTCCATTCTTTTCTAATTTCTGGCATAGTTTGAGTAGCCACCACTTGTTTTTCAGTTTGTTGTACTGTGGTGGCTTGCACGTTGCTGTGAATCTGGAAGCAATGCCACCAATATTTCAAATACCAGTAAGGTCACCCACAGTGGACAGGTTTCAGTGGAGCTTCCAGATTAAGAAAGACTGGGAAGAAGGACAGGGCCATTCACTTTTGAAAAAATTGGTTACTGAAAACCTTATGAATGGCAGTGAAACACTGTCTGATATATCCATACCTAGCAAGGTGTTTTGGTTACTTTGTGCTGCTCTAACAAAAAAATATACCACAAATGGGATGGCTTGAACAAACAGGAGTTTATTCTCTTACAATTTTGCAGGGTACTAGTCCAAGATCAAAGCACCAGGCTCCAGGGGTTGGGTGAAAGCCCCTCGACCTTGAGCTTCAGCTCTGCCTCCTGCTCCTGGTCCACTGAAGCTGGAGGCTCTCTCTTCACTCAGGTAACTGCTGGCGGCCGAGGCTGACAAACCCAAGGTCAACAAGTAAAAGGCACAGTCCTGATGTTACCAAACCACACAGCACACCATTGATTCAAGTCCAGAGACAGTCCAAGATTGGCAGGAAACATGGCAGGCTGCTAGATGAAGACTTAGCTATATGCAGGGTCCAAGCATGCCATAAAGCTAGAGACCATTCCCAATGCTTCTCCTTATATACAGGAAGCAGACAAATCCCTAAAGCAGTTACTCAGCTACTCGTGGCAGATTCCACCATGAAGATGATTATTAGTCTCATCATGGGGAATAACTACTACCACCAGCTGCCCAGCCACTCAAAACCAGGCCCAGCCAAGCTGACACATAACCTTAACTACCACACTAGTATTGTGGGGATGGCACAGGACTGGGCAGTGTTTTGTTCTTTTGTACATAGAGTTGCTATGAGTTGAAGCCTACTTGACATCACTGAACAACAACAACAAGTTTGAATAGAATTCATGTCAACTATTCTCTGAATATTTGGTAAAATTTGCCAGGGAGGTCATCTGGGCCAGGACTTTTTTTTGTTGGGAGTGTTTTTAATGACCTGTTCAATTTACTCTTTTGTAATGAGTCTGCTCAAATTTTCTATTTCAGGTTTTCATAGTTTTGGTAGGTAGTGTGTTTCTAGAAATGTATTCATTTCTTCTAGGTTTTTAAATTTGTTGAAGCACAGTTCTTTATAGTATTCTGTTATTGTCCTTTTTCCTTCAGTTGACTCTGTTGTGACA
Organism: Orycteropus afer afer; assembly: GCF_000298275.1. Lineage (NCBI taxonomy): Eukaryota > Metazoa > Chordata > Mammalia > Tubulidentata > Orycteropodidae > Orycteropus > Orycteropus afer. The sequence continues at coordinate 9,435,725 of NW_006921612.1, read as the reverse complement.
TTGCCTATTTAATTTATTATTCATGTTATTTGCTCCTTCACCTTTCCCTTTGTTAAATTTGCCGGTGGCTTATCAATTTTATTAATCCTTTCAAAGAATCAACTTCTAGTCTTGTTGATTCTTCTATTGTTTTTGTTTTCTATTTCATTTTATTTTTGCTCTAATCATTATTTCCTTTCTTCTGGTGATTGCAGATTTTTTTTTTTTTTCCTATTCTTTTTCTATCTGTTGTAGATGTTGGGTTAAGTTTCTTCTTTTATGATGTATGCATTTATTGCTATAAATTGTCCTCAATCACTGCTTTTGCCATGTGCCAAAGACTCTGGTATGTTGTGTTTTAATTTTCATTTGATAAAAGAAATCCTTGTTTCAATTTTTAATTTTTCTATTACCCAGTAGTTTTAAGCAGGGTGTTCTTTCTTTTCCATGTATTTGATTTTCTTCCCCCCTTGATCTTCCTGTTGTTGATTTCTAATTTTATAGCATTGCTATTTGAGAAGATGCTTTTTAGCATTTTGTTGATTTTAAATGTATTGAGGCAAGCTTTGTGATCCAACATATAAACAATTCTGGAGAATGTTCCATGTGCACTGAATTACAATGTATATTGTGCTGTTGTTGGGTGTAATGTTCTTTATATATCTATGAAGTCTAGTTGGTTGATTGTGTTGTTTAGATCTTCTGTATATGTTGACTTTCTTTCCAGTTGTTCTGCCCTTCATCACAAGTGGTGTGTTAAAGTCTCCTACTACTATTGTGGGGTTATCTATTTTTTCTTTTCAGCTGTGTTAAAGTTTGATTTATTTATTTTGGGGTGCTTTCATTAGGTGTGTAGGTACTTATTATACTTATGTCTTCCTGTTAGATTGTTTCTTTAATCATTATATAATATCTTTCCTTACCTCTAAGAGGTCTGGTGGGTAAGGCATTTGGCTGCTAACCAGAAGGTCAGCATTTCAAATCCACCAGCTGCTCCATGAGAGGAATATGAGGTGATTTACTTCTGTAAAGATTTACAGTCTTCTTGGAAGCCCAGTGGGGGTCACTAGGACTTGAAATCATCTTGATGGCAACGGGTATGGTTTTTGGTTTGTTCCTTATCTCTTATGGTGTCTTTTACCTTAAGGTCTATTTTATCATAAATTTATATCACCGCTGTTGCTCTTTTTTGGTTGCCATTTGCTTAATATATGTTATTCCATCCTTTGACTTTTAGCTCTTTTTTGCCTTTGTGTCTAAGTATGTCTCTTATAGACAGCATATTGATGGATTATGCTTTCTTATCCATTCTGCTACTCTCTTTCTCTTAGAGGGTGCATTTAATCCATTCACATTCAGTGTAATTATCCATAGGTGTGAATTTACTACTGTCATTTTGCTGTGTTGTTTTTATTTTGTTTTGTTTTTTGGGTTGTGTGTGTGTGTGTGTGTGTGTGTGTGGTGTGGTGATAGTATCTTCGTTCCATAAGTTTTTCTGTGCTGAGTTAATTTTATTTGTGAATTTTCTTATCATTTCCTTCATTATTATTGTTTTAGTGTTTACTGAATCTTTATGATTTTCTTATTTTTTATTTTAGTGAGAAAGTTTATTAATTTTCTTTGAGGTTACCCTGTAGTTTATTATTATCCTCCCAGGTTTGAAATAGTCTGTTCTGTCTTAATATTATCTTAACTTCCTCTCCATTTGTAAGTTCTGTAACTACATCATTTATTCTTTCTTTTTGCTTGGTAGTTGTCATCATATACAAATTGACATCTCTGATTCCCTATTTTCAGTCTTGTAAGTTCACTTTATTTTTGATATTTCTATATGTGGGATGTTTTCTGGATAATATTGAATGTATTTTAATCTCAGATCATTGTCTGCCATTGTTTGCTCTATGTCCAAAGGACTCCTTTTAGCATTTCTTGTAAGGGTGATCTGACTTTTATAAATTCTCTTAATTTCTGTTTATCTGGAAATGTCCTAATTTTGCTATCATATTTGAGGGATAATTTTGCTAGATATCTAATTCTTGGTTGGTAGTTTTCTTGTTTTTATTTCTTTCAGGGTTTTATATATGTCATCTCATTGCTTTCTTGCCTGCATGATTTTGTGCTGAAGATTTGGAGCTTAGTTTTATTGGTTCTCCTGTGTAGGTAAATTTTCATTTTTCCTCAGCTGCTTTCAGGATTCTTTCTTTGTCTTTGGTTTTGGAGAGTTTGATTATGATGTGTCTTAGTGATTTTCATTTGGGTTTTATCCTATTTGGAGTTCACTGAGCTTCTTGAATGCATATCTTCTGGTCTTTCATCATATTAAATAATTTTTCTTCCAATCAACCTTTGGCAATTTATTTGCAATTTCATTTTATTTTATTTTTGTCTCTTCCTGTTCTAGAATTCTAGTCACACAAAAGGTGTTGTTCTTTATGGTGTTTCACATAATTTTTAGGCTTTCTTCATTTATTTTTATTCTTTTTTCTGATGTGCCTCTAACATCTTAGAATTAAGAGATTTGTCTTCAATTTCACTAATTCTGTCTTCCATTGATTCAATTCCACTCCTTTGCCTTTCCAATGGGTTATCTATTTATGAGATTTTAGTGTTAATCTTCTGGATTTTTATTTGCTATTTTTGTAAGGTTTCTGATTTTTTATTTATTTTCTCAGTTTTTTCTTGTATTGTTTTCCTGAATTCTTCTTGAGTTTTGTCTGTCTTTTTCTTAATTTTGTCTATGATTTCCTTGGTGTTGCCTTTGTTTTCCTTAATCTCTATCTTAGTCTGTTGAAGGATCCTAAATATAATTCCTTTGAATTCCTTATCAGGTAGTTCTAATACCATTTCTTCTTCTGGAAGATTTTCTGTATTTTGGTCACTTAGTTGAGCCATCTTGTCCTCTGTGTGTGTGTGTGTGTGTGAGATTTTAAGTTGTCTGTAGTCTCTGAGATACTGTAATGTTATTGTATTTATTTTTTGATTGTATGTTGGTTTGTTTCACCTTGATTTTTTTGTTTGTTTGTTTGTTTTGCATTGTTTGCAATGATGTGGGTATGCTACTCTAATCACTAGTTTGGCAGCACTGGATTACCCACCTGTTTCTGGGTAGACTTGGTTGTGAGTGGGAGTGTGGACACGAGTCTCTGATCACTGGTCATGTAAAGCAGCTAAGGGCAAGCTGGATGAGTATTGGTTGCTGTCTGTCATTGATCCAGTGGTGCTGGAGCAGGTGTTGGCACTTGCCCATTGTGTTTGGCAGCAGATGTGGTGGGAATAGCTGGGTGGGGTTGCTGGCTTCTGACTACTGGGTAAAGAATTTTGAAAAATGGTGAGGGTAGGAAGAGAAAAAAATGCAATGAAAAATAAGGAAGAGAAAAGGGAGGAAAAAGAAAAAAGTGCAGAACAGGGGAATAAAAGAAGAGGGGGGAAAAGGAAGGGAACAAATGATAAAGAAAAAAAGCAGCACAATACCAACACAAGCTCTGATTGCCAAACATGGCTGTTGTGGGACTGCACAATGCTGCCCATGGAGGTGGTGGGGTAGGTGCCACCAAGCACAGAGGCAGCTTGGATGCAGCGCCCACTCTGTGAAGGCACATACTGCCAAGCTTAGAGGTGACAAGAGCAGACATTGCCAAGCACAGAGGCAGCTTGGGTGTGGTGCCCATTCTGTAGGAGCATGTACCACCAACAATTAAGACAGTGAAGGCAAGTGCTAGGGCTGTGTAAGCAGCAACAGTGCCAAACCTACACTATAGAAGCATGCTGCACCATCCATCACAGAGGCTGATGTTGTATAGCATGTGCACCAAGAAGGCACAGATAACTGAGACAGTAGATGCGTGGTGCTCAATCTGCTGGAGCACACCACAGACCACCAGCAGAGTGGTGCAACAGGTGACTTGGTGCACAGAGCAGGGAAATGGACTGGGTAGAACACCAAATGGGAAGACATGACCAGCCACACAAAGGTGGGGGTTGGAGAGTTGTGCCTCCACAGTGTAAAAGGGAAAATCACACCCTTCTGGACACCAGTCACCAATGTGGGTGCCAGTGCATTCCTGGATGAGTGGAGCTGGTTATCTAGTTCCTACCCCAATCAGCTACTAGCAATCATTCAAAATGGTCACACAGGCCAATTGGCAATTCACCTCTCCATATGCCTCCTTGTTCACTGTTTTCATTCAGTTTCTTCTTCAACTTGGTGTTTGATCTACTTCTTTATCCTTTCCTTTGAATCTCAGATTTCCAGAATTGTCATCCATATCTGTTTCACTTGGTTTCTCAGGTCTTTGCTGTAGAGGGTTTGGGTAGTATATCTGCCTAGTCTACCATCTTGGATCAGTCTCTTTTCCACATGTGGCTATTTAAATTCAAATTTTTATTAAATAAGATTTAAAATTCAGTTTCTAAGTTGTGCTGGCCACATTTCAAGTACTCAATAGCCATATATGACTAATGACTAATCTATTGAACAGCACTAATACTGACATTTTCATTATCACAGAAAGTCTATTGGACAGTACTGGTATCACTCTAGAAGAAGCAAAACCAGTGGGGAGAACATAGTGGTAAACTTCTGGAAGCTAGAAAGTTAAGGATGAATAGTGATTTCCTAACCAGACAGGATATAGCTGGATGCTAAACCAGCACTGGAGAAAGCCAAGAAGCAAATTCATACTTAACATTTGCTAGGCCTGAGCAGAAGTACAAATGGAAGCCCATATACCCTAACTAAAAAAAGAAATAGCTGTAACACTGGAGAATCATTTGTGAAGCCCACAGTCCCAAAACACAGGCCCACTAAACTAAACTATCCCTCCCCTACACTTTACCAACACATCAGTAAGTTCCCAGTTCAATAATATTGGATTAGAGCTGAAAGAGTTGCAAGACACAGACCTTTTCTTAGAAGGAATATTTAGGTAACCCCAAGTCAATAAAAGAGACAAAATAAGGACACTAGAGGGCTTTAAAGTCTTTGGTACCTATAGCTGCAACAAATATTAAACACAGCCCAACTCTAAGCCATATAACAGAAGTCCTTATACCAAACATCTGTTTCTTTTAGTTCCTATTACCTAATACAACATGCCCACCTTGAAACAAAAAAGTGCAAGCTAAGCAGGACAAAAGGAAAATACACACACATTCTGAAATGACAACGCAATTATCAGAATGACAGTCAAGTCTAATACAGATGTTGGAATTATCAAACAAGGAATTTTAAACAACTATGATTAATATGACTCGACAGCACATTACAACAACAACAACATGATTAATATGGGAAAAGTAGACATAATGTGTGGCTAATGTAAGCAGAGGGATGGAAACTTTAATAAAGAATCAAAAACAAAAACAAAATTTAGAATCAAAAATACTTACAGAAATGAATAATACCTTCTAGGAACTCCTCAGTAGACTGAACATGAACAAGGAAAGGATCAGTAAGCTTGAAGATAGTTCAGTAAAAACTTCCTAAATGGAAATGCAAAGAGAAAAAAGAAAAGTGTGAAAGAAAAATATAAAAGATACCAAAGAACTTGTGAAACAATTTGAAAAGGTTTAACGTACATATAATTGAAGTACCAAAAACAGGAAGAGAGAACAGAAAACATATTTAAGTAAGAATGGACAAGAAACTCCCAAAAGTAATGAAAGACATCAAACCACAGATCAAAGAACTTCAAAGAACACTAACTATGGTCTTGTTGTTGGTAGGTGCTGTTGAGTTGATTCCAACTCACAGCAACCCTATGTACAAGAGAAAAAAACACTGCCCTGTCCTGCACCATATTCACAAACCTTCCTATGCCTGAGCCCATTGTTGCAACTACTGTGTCAATCCATCTCTTTAAGGTTCTTCTCCTTTTCCTCTGACCCTTCACTTGGTAAAGCATGATATCCTTCTCCAGGGAATGGTCTTTCTGATGACATAACCAAAGTAGGTGAGATGAAGTCTGGCCATTCATGCTTCTATGGAGCATTCCGGCTGCATTTCTTCCAGAACAGATTTGTTTGTTCTTCCAGCAGTCCGTGGTATTTTCAGTATTCTTTGCCAGCACAACAAATCAAAAGCATCAACTCTTCTTTGGTCTTCCTTACTCATTGTCCAGCTTTCACATACATATGAGGCAATTGAAAATATCATGGCTGGGGTTGTGTGCACCTTAGTTTTCAAAGGGACATCTTTGCTCTTCAACGCTTTAAAGAGGTCTTTTGCAGCAGATTTGCCTAGTGCAATACAAAGTCTGATTCTTGACTACTGCTTCCATGAGTATTCTTTGTGGATCCAAGTAAAATGAAATCTTTGACAACTTCAGTCTTTTCTCCATTATTGTGCTGTTGCTTATTGGTCCAGGTATGAAGACTTTTATTTCCTTTATGTTGAGGTGTAATCCATACTGAAGACTGTAGTGTTTGATCTTCATCAATAAGTGCTTCACGTCACCTTCGTGTCCTGCAAGCAAGGTTGTGTCATCTGAATATTGCAGAATGATAATGAGTCTTCCTCCAATGTGGATGCCATATTCTTCTTTGTATTGTCCAGCTTCTCAGATTATTTGCTCAGCATACAGATTGAATAAGTATGGTGAAAAAACACAACCCTGATGCACGTCCATCCTAATTTTTAAACCATGTAGTATTTCCTTGTTTTATTTGAACAAAAGCCTCTTGGTCTGTGTACAAGTTCTTCATGAACACAGTTTAGTGTTATGGAATTCCCATTCTTCACAATGTTATCTATAATTTGTTGTGATCCACACAATTGAATGCCTTTATGTAGTTAATAAAACACAGGTAAACATCTTACTGGTATTCTTTGCTTTCAGCCAAGATTCATCTGACATCAGCAATGATATTCCTCATGCTATGTCCTCCTCTGAATCTAGCTTACTTTTCTGGAAGTTCCATGTCAACATACTGCTGCAACCATTTTTCAATGATCTTCAACAAAATTTTACTTGCATGTGATATTAATTATTTTGTTTGATGATTTCCACATTCTATGGGATCACCTTTCTTTGGAATGGACAGCAATATGGACCTCTTCCGGTCAGTTAGCTGCCTTCCAAATTTCCTGGCATAGATGAGTAAGTACCTCCAGAGCTGCATCCATTGGTTGTAATATCACAATGGATACTCTGTCAATTCCTGGAACCTTGGTTTTCACCAATTCCTTCAGTGCAGCTTGGATTTCTTCCTTCAGTGCCATTGGTTCTTAATTATATGCAGCTTCCTGAAGATTGAGTGTTGACCAATTATTTTTGGTACAGTGACTCTGTGTATTCCTTCCATCTTCTTTTGATGTTTCTTGCGTCATTCAATATTTTGCCCATAGAATCCTTCAATAATGCAACTCAAGCACTGAATTTTTCCCTCAGTTCCTTCAGTTTCAGAAATGTTGAGCATGTTCTTCCCTTTTGGTTTTCTAGTTCCAGGTCTTTCCACATTTCAGTATAATTCTTTACTTTGTCTTCTTGAGCTGCTCCTTGAAATCTTCTGTTCAGCCCTTTTATTTCACCATTTCTTCCTTTTGCTTTATCTACTCTCTGTTCAAGAGCAAATTTCAGAGTCTCTTCTAACATCCATTTTGGTCTTTTCCTCTTTTCTGTCTTTTTAATGACTTTTTGCTTTCTACATGTAAGATTCTCTTGATGTTATCCCACAACTCATCTGGTCTTCAGTCACTGGTGTTCATTGTATCAAATCTATTCTTTATATGGTCTCTAAATTAAGGTGGGATACACTCAAGGTTATATTTTGTTTTGTTTTGTTTTTATTTTAAGAGCTTGTTTTACATTCAACATTATGTGTACATTTAGTTTCACTCCCCGTTTACTATGTCCAACCCTAACATAGTCTCCTCCCCTCCCTATCCTGTAACCCTCCCTCTGTGCCCCTCATATTTATGCACTTCTGTTTGTCCTGCATTTCCTCAATTTGAATGTTGGTCCTCTGGTGCCCCATGGTCTATTGCTCTAAGGAATGTATTACTATAGAGTATGTGGGCGTGTCTTCTTGGGTTGAGTGATCTGCATGTATATCTTGTTAACTATTGGGCTGAGAACTAGGTCCTGGGAATGAGTTTTATTCCAGGTGCAGAATGTATCCCAGGGCCATAGTATTGGGGGTCCCACCAGACTCTATCTGACCAGTAATTCTGGTCATTATTGAGTTTTTGGATTTTGTTCCACGTTTTCCCTCCCACTCTGTCCAGGATCTCCAGATTTGATGCTTTCCAGAGTGGTTGGCCTTGGTAGCTGGGCACCCTCTAGCTCTTCTGGTCTCAAGGGCCATCATGTCCTATGACTGATTGCTTCTGAATGCCCTTGTTTTTTTTCATTCTTCTTCACTTCCAATGCTAGGAGACCATTAGCTGCATCTTAGATGGCCACTTGAAAGCTTTTAAGACCCCAGTCACTACTCACCAATGTAGGATGCAGAACAAGGCTTTTATGTATTTTGTTGTGCCAGTTGAGTCTGATGTCCCTCAGTACTATGGTCCTGAGATGGTAGATCTATTGGATCTCTCTCCCATAGTGTCTGGGTGTCTGTGAGGGATTACTCTGTGTCTGTCTTCTATTGTTTCTGTAAGGATTGCAGATATTTGGTATCACTGATGTCTGTGCAAGATTATTTTGGCTTTTGTTGACTTACTTCAATTTTTTTCATCTTCAACTTGAATTTTCACTTGAGCAATTGATGATCTGTTCCACAATCAGCTCCTGGCCTTGTTTTAACTAATGATATGGAGCTTCTCCTTTGTCTTTTTCCACAGATGCAGTCAATTTGATTTTGTGTATTCCATCTAGTGAGGTACACATGTATAGTTGCTATTTATGTTGCTGGGGGGAAGAAAAGTATTTACAATGAATAAGTCATTGGTCTTGCAAAATTATATCATGTAATCTCTGGCATCATTTCTATCACAAAGGCCATATTTTCCAACTACCAATGCTTCTTCTTAATTTCCAACTTTCACATTCCAATCATCACCAGCAATAATCAATACATCTTGATTGTATGTTTGGCCAATTTCAGACTGCAGATGTTGGTAAAAAAATCTTCAATTTCTTCATCTTTTGATTTGGTGGTTGGTGTGTTAACTTGAATAGTCATATTAACTCCTCTTCCTTGTAGATGTGTTGGTATTATCCTATCATTGATGGCATTATACTTCAGGATAGATCTTTTTATAAATTCAGAATAGATCTTTTTGACAATGAATGTGATGCCATTTCTCCTCAATTTTTCATTCCCCACATAGTAGACCATATGATTGTCTCATTCAAAATGGCCAGTACCAGTCCATTTCAGTTCACTAATGCCTAAGGTATCAATCTTTGTGTGTTCCGTTTCATTTTTAACAAATTCCGTTTTCCTAGATTCATACTTTTGTACATTCCATGTTCCGATTATTAATGGATGCTTGCAGCTGTTGCTTCCCATTTTGAGTCATATCCCATCAGCAAATGAAGGTCCTGACCAGGTCACAGGGGACATCAAGCTCAACTGGCATAATACACTACACAAAAACATTGTTCCACATTCTACTTTGGTGAATAACGACTGGGATCTTAAAAGCTTGCAAGCGGCCATCCAGATGCAATGATGGGTCTTGCCTCATTCAGAACAAGAAGAAAGAAAACCAAATACGCATGAAAGCAATTTGTCCAAGGCATTGGTAGACCATGTAATCCTCAGCCTATATGACCATGAGACCAGAAGAACTAGATGATGCCCAGCTACCACTGTTAACCACTCAGAGGGGGATCCATGTAGGAAATCCTGGATAGAGTGGGAGCACAATGTGGAACAAAACTCAAAGTCATAAATAAATTTTTTAAAAAGGCCATGTTTTCTGGTCTTATAGAGTCTGGTGAGACCCCTGAGACTATGGCCCCTAGCCACCATTCAGGTCTGGAACTGAACTCACCCCTGTGGCTTCCAGTCAAATCATAGGCATATAGGCTGAACATTTACATCAGGTAGATACACTACTCAGAGCAATCAATTATGGGAGAACAGAGGGCAGGTGTATGCACAAGGGAGACACCTCAGGAAGCAGGAGTGCATGGGAGGAAAGAACACAGGGAAGAGGTGAAGGACACAGGGAGGATGTAGAAAGAGATCTGTTACATGGTAAGGAATTGTAGTCGTATGAACTGCTGTATGGAAAATGAATTTGCTCTATAAACTTTGACCCAAATCACAATAAAAATTAAAAAAAAAGTTGGAGGTCCCTAAAGCTTTCCTCCATCCAAGTCATTGAAGTTAACTCTACTTTGAGAAGGCAGCTCTTCCTCAGTCATATTTTGAGTGACTTCCAGCCTGAGGGGCTCATCATCCACCACTATATCAATGTTTTGGGGCTCTTCATTAAGTTTTCCAGTAATAAATTAGACAGTATTTCACTGCTATTTGTTAAATTTTCAGTGGTCAATTCTTTCAGCAGTGGATGAAACCTCCTTCTTCCCAGTCCTAGTCTGGAAGGTCCATTGAAACCTGTCCATCGTGGGTGACCCTGGTGATATTCAAAACACTGGGACATAGTCTCCAGCCTCACAGCAATGCACAAACTACCACAGTATGACAAACTTACAGATGAGTGGTGAACTAATTATGGAAATACCAACAAATCTACATCTAGACATATCATATAACTGTACCTTGGCATATCATTTGGTTGACTTTCTCAATCAAAAAAAAAAAAAAAAAGAATTCATCACCAACAGATGCAATAAATATTAAAAGATGTTCTTCAGGCACAAAGAAAATGATAAAGTAAGAATGGATGTACATAATAAAGAAAGAAAGAGCATTAAAGAAGGAATAAATTAAGGTAAAATATTTTCTTCCTCTTAATTGATGTAATAGATGCCTGTTTGTTTAAAGCATTACTAATAATGTACTGGGGTTTTTTGGTGATTATAAGATATGGATAAGTGAAATGAATGTTAGCTATGTTATGAAGGATAAGTGGGAGAAATTGGATATTTTCTGTGAAAAGTACCTACATGAAACATGAAGCAGTACAGCGTTATTTGAAGGAGGACTTAGAATATTTTAAAAATGTATATTGTAAACTCTAGGGTAAGCACTAAAAAATATTTTTAATATAATTGATACTCTAAGAAAAAAAGTAAATGGACTCATGTGAAATGCTCAGTTGAAACCAGAGAAGACAAAGGTAGGAAAAAAGAAACAAAGAACAAATGCAATGAACCAAAAACAGTTTCAAACATAGTAAATATTAATCCAACTATATCAATAATCACTTTAAATGTGAGTGTCTAAATACTAAATACACCAGCTAAAAGGTAGTTTTTCAGAGTGGATTTAAAAAAAAAAAAAACAAAAAAAAACAGCATTTGAATGCTAAAAAATTAGGCAATTCAAGCCCACCAGCTGCTCCATGGGAGGAAGATGAGGAAATCCACTTCTTAATTTACAGCCTTGGAAACCTGGGGGGGGGGGTGTCACTATAAGTTAGAATCAACTTGATGGCAGTGGGTTATATGTTGAATACAAGAAACGTATTTTAAATATAATGACTTAGATATGTTACAAGCAAAAGGATTATTATATTTTTGGGAAATTACTAAACTATTTTCCATGTTGTTGTTGTTAGGTGCCATCTAGTCATTTCCAGCTCATAGTGACCCCATGCACAGCAGAACGAAACACCACCCAATCCCGCTCCAGCTCCATGATCCTTGCTATACTTGAGCCCATTGTCGCAGCCACCATGTCAATCCATCTCATTGAAGGCCTTCTCCTCTTTCATCCACCTTCCACCTTACCAAGCATGACATCCTTCTCCAGGGAATGGTCCCTTCTGACATGACCAAAGTTGGTGAGACAAAGTCTGGCCATTCTTGCTTCCAAGGAGTATTTCAGCTGCCCTTCCTCCAAGACAGATCTGTTAGTTCTTTTATCAGTCCGTGGTACTTTCAGCATTCTTTGCCAGCACCACAACTCAAAAGCATCAACTCTTCTTTGGGCTTCCTTATTCATCGTCCAGCTCTCACATGCATACCAGGCGATTGAAAATATCATGGCTTTTGTCAGGCGCACCTTAGTCCTCAAGGAGACATCCTTGCTCCTCAGCACTTGAAACAGTTCCTTCATGGCCGACCTGCCCAGTGCTACACGTTAT
>NW_006921612.1:9403537-9423465 GCF_000298275.1 Orycteropus afer afer | reverse complement strand
TTGTGTCATCTGCATATCTCAGGTTGTTAATGATTCTTCCTCTAATCCTGATGCCATGTTTTTCTTCACATAGTCAGCTTCTCAGATTATTTGCTCAGCATATAGATTGAATAAGTGTGGGGAAAGGATACAACCCTGATGCACTCCCTTCTTGATTTTAAACCATGTAGTGTTGCCTTGTTCTGTTCAAATGACAGCCTCCTAGTAAAGGTACAGGTTCCTCATAAGTACAATCAAGTGTTCGGGAATTCCCATTCTTCTCAATGTTACCCATAATTTGTTATGATCCACACAATCAAATGTCTTTGCCTAGTCAATAAAATACAAGTAAACATCTTTCTGGTATTCCTTGCCTTTAGCCAAGTTCCATCTGACAGCAGCTATGATATCCCTTGTTCCACGTCCTCTTCTGAATCCAGCTTGCACCTCTGGAAGTTCTCTGTCAATAAACAGCTGCAACCATTTTTTGAATTATCTTCAGTAAGATCTTACTTACATATGATATTAATGATATTGTTTGATAATTTCCATAGCAGCTGTACTATTTTGTATTCCCACCAGCAATGAATGGAGAGTTCTAATTTCTCCATACCCTAACCAACATTTATTATTTTCCATAATTTTTATCTTAGCCATTCTAGTAGGGAAGAAGTGGTATCTTAGTGTGATTTTGATAAAGGAGAATCACACCAGTAGTTGGAAAATATTGCCTTGGTGATAAAATGATGCCAGAGATTGCATAATATAATTTTAGAAGACCAATGACTTATTCACTGAAAATACCTTTTTTCAACAACATAAACAGTGGCAATACACACAGAGGTCTCCAGATAGAATATACAGGAATCAAATCTACTGCATCTGTGGAAACAGGTGAGGGAGAAGCTCAATATTTTCAGCCAAAACAAGGCCAGAAGCTGATTGTGGAACAGCCCATCAACTGCTCATATCCAAGTTCAAGTTGCAGCTGAAGAAAATTAAATCAACTCCTTGGGAGCCAAAATTTGACCTTGATTATATACCACCTGAATTTACAGACCATCTGAAGAATAGATTTGACGTATTGAACACCAATGATTGAAAACCAGACAAGTTGTGAGATGACATCAACAGCATCATTCATGAAGAAAGCAAAAGGTCATTAAAAAGACAGGAAGGAAAAAAGGCCAAAGGATGTCAGAAGAGACTCTGAAGTTTGTTCTTAAACAGAGAGTAGCTAAAGCAAATGGAAGAAATAACACAATAAAAGAGCTGAACAGAAAATTTCCAAGAGCAGCTCGAGAAGACAAAGTCAATTATTATAATGAAATGTGCAAAGACCTGGAGTTAGGAATCCAAAAAGAAAGAACATGCTTGGCATTTCTCAAGCTGAAAGAACTAAAGAAAAAAATTCAAGTCTCAAGTTGCAATATTGAAAGATTCTATGGACAAAATACTGAATGATGCAGGAAACATCAAAAGAAGATAGAAGGAATACACTGAGTCACTATACCAAAAAGAATTGGTCAATGTTCGTCCATTTCAGGAGGTGGCATATGGTTAAGAACCAATGGTATTAAAGGAAGAAGTTGAAGCTGCACTGAAGGAATTGGCAAAGAATAAGTCTCCAGGAATTGACAGAATACCCATTGGGATGTTTCAACAAACAGATGCCCCACTGCTAGCATACTCATGTATGCCAAGAAATTTGGAAGACAACTACCTGGCTAACTGACTGGAAGAGTTCCATATTTGTACCCATTCCAAAGAAATGGGATCCCACAGAATGTGGAAATTATCAAACAATATCATTAATATCACACAAATAAAGTCTTGCTGAAGATAATTCAAAAAAGTTTACAGCAGTATATTGATAGCAAACTTCCAGAAATGCAAGCTGGATTTAGAAGAGGATGTGGAGCAAGAGATATCATTGGTAATGTGCAGTGTAGTAAATTACTTGGTATGGCTTTTCTAGCCATAGGTCTTTGTAAACTCTGTGGTGGAATTTGCTGTTAGCAACTGAGGAGCTCCTGATTGTAAAAGTTATCCACCTGGAGTATTTCTGTTGAGCACAACACAAAGCAATGTTCTGGGAGGTTCCTGCTCTCTCTCAGGTGCTTAGAATTCTGAGGTTATGATTGGTTAGTATGGCCACTCTCCCAAGCTCAAAAGGAGGCCTCCTAGAGGCAGAAGAAGTCTCTCTCTGACTGCTGATTGAGGAAGATGTGCTTCTGAAAGAGACACATGCTCCTGAAAGACACGTGCTCCTGGGAAAGAGACATAAGAGACATGCATTGCTGAGTGAGACACCTAGGGACACACACTGTTGGGAGAGAGACTGTCAGAGACTGGTAGGAGAGAGACTGTGGGCTGGGAGAGAGACTGAGCATTTTTCCTGAACTCAAATTGTAGCCTGGTGCTTCCCTAATAACCCCCTTAATCTGTGAGTTCTGAGTGGCCACTGCAGCAAATTATGGAACCCAGGAGAGAGGTGGTGGGTGCTTTGGGAGGAAGGGTTGGTGAAGGGGCTGGAGGGAGGCAGCATGTCTGGCCTTGCAGTAATAGGCCTTGGGCTATTGATGGTGATTCTGTCTTCCTCTTGTGGTGTTAGAGGAGGTCAGGAGATGTGGCTTCCTTGCCCTTTTGGCATAATGCCAGATAGATCTTGGCCAACACCAAAGAACACCAGAAAGATGTTTACTTGTGTTTTGTTGACTATATAAAAGCATTCAACTGCGTGGATCATAACAAATTATGGATAACATTGAGAAGAATGGGAATTCTAGAACATTTAATTGTGCTCATAAAGAACCTGTACATAGACCAGGAAGCTGTTGTTCAAACAGAACAAGGGGATACTCCATGGTTTAAAATCAGGAAGGGAGTGCATCAGGGTTGTATGCTTTCACCGTACTTATTCAATCTGTATGCTGAGCAAATAATCCGAGAAGCTAGACTGTATGAAGAGGAACACAGCCACAAGATTAACAACCTGTGATATGTAAATGACACAACCTTGCTTGCTTAAAGTGAAGATGATTTGAAGCCCTTAGTGATGAAGATTAAAGACTTCAGTCTGCAATACACCTTAACATAAAGAAAACAAAAATCTTCACAACTGGATCAACAAGCAGCATCATGATAAACGGAGAAAAGACTGAAGTTGTCAGTGATTTCATAATACTTAGTTCCACAATCAACACCAGGATTGGTGTTAGCATGGAAGCAGCAGTCAGAAAATAAGATGTTGTATTGCACTGGGAAAATTTGCTGCAAAAGACCTCTTTAAAGTGCTGAAGAGCAAAGATGTCTCTTTGAAGACTAAGGTGCACCTAACCCAAGCCATGGTATTCTCGATCACCTCATATGCATATGAAAGCTGGACAATGAATAAGGAAGACCAAAGAAGAGTTCATGCTTTTGAGTTGTGGTATTGGTGAAGAATACTGAAAGTACCATGGACTGCCAGAAGAACTAACAAGTCTGTCCTGGAAGAAGTGCAGCCAGAATGCTCTTTAGAAGCGAGAATGGCCAGACTTTATTATACCTACGTTGGTCATGTTGTCAGAAGGGACCATTCCCTGGAGAAGAATATCATGCTAGGTAAAGTGGAGGATCAGCGTAAAAGAAGAAGGCCTTCAATGAGATGGATTGACACAGTGGCTGCAACAATGGGCTCAGGTGTAGCAAGGATTGTGAGGCTGTGTACATACCACATAGGTGGTATTTTGTTCTGTTGTACAAAGGGTCACTATGAGTCAGAGCCAACTCAGCAGCACCTAACAACAACAACAACAAATGGCTAATAAGGAGCCTTGTTGGTGCAGTGGTTAAGCAAGCACTCAGTGGCTAACCAAAAGCTCTATGGTTCGAATGCACCAGCCTCTCCATGGGAGAAAGATGTGGCAGTCTATTTCCATAAAGATTTACAGTCTGAGACACCTTCTTGGAGAGCTGTAGAGTCATGGTGAGTCAAAATCAACTCAGTGGCAATGGATTTGGTTTTTAATGACTAATAAATGACATTTAGCACCTTGTCATGTGCTTATTGGCCATTTGCATATCCTCTTTAGTGAAATGTCTATTAAAGTCCTTTGCTCATTTTCAACTAAGTTGTTTGTCTTTCTGTTGTTAAGTTGTAGGAGTTCTTTATATATTCTGAATATTAGACCCTTCTGGTAGCATAGTGCCTAAGGCATTTGACTGCTAACCAAAAGGCTGGCAGTTCAAACCCACCAGCCACTCTTCAGAAGGAAAGTTGGGCAGTCTACTTCAGTAGTGATACCACTTCAGAAACCCAAGGAGGGGTTCCTATGAGTCCCAAATATTTTCTCCCTGTCTGTAGGTTGTCTCTTCACTTTGTTAACAAATCCTTTTATGTACAAAAGTTTTTTATTTTAATGAGATCTCATTTATGTTTTTTGTCTTGACATATCTAAGGATCTGTTGTTGAAGACTAGGTCCTAAAGCATTATTCCTGTATTTTCTCCTATGAGTTTTATGATTTGAGGCTGTACATTTAGGTCTTTGATTCATTTTGTGTTTGTTTTTGTATATGGCGGAATGTATGACTCTAACTTCATTCTTTTGCATGTGAAAAAGTTGTTCCAGCACTATTTAGCATATGACCCAGCAATTCCACCCAAGATACTATAAAACAACATACAAACATATGAACACCAATGTTCATTATAGTTCTCTTCATAATAGCCAAAATGTGGAAACAACCCAAATGTCCATCAACAGATGAATGGATAAACAGGAGACCCTTCAGTAAATGTTTGCTGCTTCTGCTGCCACTACTGCATCAGGAAGAAGGTGCCTGCTGGGCAGGCAAGGACACTCTGATTTTCATGGGATCAGAGGAAGAGAAGCAATTGGCCCTGGTTGCAGAGATTGGGGCAGACTATATATAGTAAGGTTACACTAGTCCCCAAGTCCCAAAAAGATGAGTTCAGACTGGTGAACCAAGCTCCATTCATCAGGAGAAATGAAGCTTCCTGGCTGCAAGGGGCATCTAAATAACATGACAAGATGGGCCTTTCAAGTTCCTGGGACCCAACAAGGATTTGCACACACTCTATTGGAACTTTGACTCCCATCAGCAGACTTTCTATGCTCTGTCTGCTGTAGATTCCTAGAAAATGCCCCCACAGCTTCCTGAGAAATGAGTGGGGGCTTTGACTGGACTCATGACTCAACTGCAGAGCACCTGGCCAGCCCTGGCCCAGGGCAACACTCTGGCCTCAAACCCAGAGCCACATGATACTGCAAACCAAATTCCTGAGAAGATCCAGCTGAAGACTTTTGAGACTCATGGCTCTGCTGTCAAATTCAGCTACAATGTTCAGGCCATCCCAGTTTGCTCTAGTGGAGACTCATTTTCGGCAAGCTGTCCTGTAATCTAATCAGTATCTGAGAACACAGCAAGAAGTCTCTTTCTGCAGGACCAGACCAAAGGGAAAAGCAGCTAAATTTTCTTAGGACTAAGCTTTCCTCTGGGAAAAGTGAAGCTGCCTCTCAGACTCCTCCGGGTTGAAGCCAGATGTGTGCACCTGCCCAAGAATTCTAATTGCTGGATGTTGTGCACAAAGCCCAGTGATGATTTCTGGCCTCAGCTGCTGACGTTACCTCCCTTGCCCTCCCTCTTACTATCCCTTACAGAGATAATTAAATAATAAGGATCAGAGCCAAGGTGAACCTCAGTGAAAGATCCTGTCTTTTTCCTAGGGACTCAGCTCCCTGAGTTCTCTTGATGAGCAATGACATCCACCTAGGACAGCAAAGCAGAGTGGGCACAGAGGCTGAAGAAGAGCAGCCTCCACTGCAGTAGCAACTCAGGAGCCATGAGTTCTTGTGTGAGTTACTTAACTTCTCTGAACTTCAGTGTCATCATCTATAAAATGGGAATAGCAACAGTGCCAACCTCATAAGTATATAGGGGACAGAGAACAGGTGGAAAATACACATCCCTTTTGCATGGGAATGATGCTTTTTTCCTCTTCTGCTGAGAAATTGGCCATTTTCTTTCATTGTCCAAGAACTAATAGAATTTGACTAAATTCTGACTAAATGATTAAAAAGACATCCATCATTTCATGTCCTTTTGACAGCTATGTTTCCAACAGTTACGTATTATTTCCTTCCTGTGGGAGATGATGGAGAAGACGATACTTCCATTCTTCAAAGCCAAAGTTATGGCTCCAGACATTCCCTCATTCATTCACTAAATAAATGTTGAATGAGGACCTGCATGTGTCAGGCACTGTTCTAGATGCTAGGACACATCAGTGATCCAAAGTTTTCCTGCCCTGGTAGAGGTTACATTCCGGAAGGTTGTTGTTGTTGTTGTTATCTGCCGTCGAGTCAAATCCGACTCATAGCAACCCCTCCTTGGGTTTCTGAGGCAGTATCACTATGGAAGTAGATTGCCCTCATCTTCCTTCCAAGGAGTGGCTGGTGGGTTAGCAGTCAAGTGCCTTAGGCATTATGCTACCAGAGCTCCTCTTCTGGAAGGGGGATATAGATAATACATGCTTTGCATAATACATAAATAAATTATATAATAGTTAAAAAGTCACATGCATTATAGAAAAAAATGAAGTATACCTCTTCAATAAAGTGATCCTCTAGACCAAGGATAGATTCAGTGCAGGCTAATCTTGTACAGACACCAGTGATACAAAATACCTGCAATTTATTTTATTGCAATACAATAGAAGACAGACACAGAGCAATCACTCACAGACAACCAGACACTATGGGAGAGAGATTCAATAGATCTATTGTCTCGGGACCATGGTACTGGGGGACAGCAGACTCAACTGGTGCAACAAAATACTTAAAAGCTTTGTTCTTCATTCTACATTGGTGAGTAGCAACTGGGGTCTTAAAAACTTTCAAGCAGCCATCTAAGATGCAGCTAATGGTCTCCTAGTGTTGGAAGTGAAGAAGAGTGCAAAAAACCAAGGGCATTTGGAAGCAATCAGCCCTAGGACATGATGGTCTTCGAGACCAGAAGAATTAGATGGTGCCCGGCTACCAATGCCAACCATTCAGGAAATGATCAAATATGGAGATACTTGATAGAGTGGGAGGAAAAATATGGGACAAAATCCAAAAACTCAATAATGACCAGAATTACTGGTCAGATAGAGTCTGGTGGGACCCCCAATACTATGGCCCTGGGATACATTCTGCACCTGGAATAAAACCCATTCCCAGGGCCTAGTTCTCAGCCCAATAGTTAACAAGATGTACATGCAGACCACTCAACCCAGGGTGACACACCCACATACTCTATGGAAATACTCTTGGAACAATAGACCACGGGGCACCAGAGGGGAAACATTGACGTGGAGGTAATGTAGGACAAACAGGAGTGCATAACTATGAGGCGTACAGGGGGAGGGTTACTGGGCAGGGAGGGGAGGAGACTGGGTTAGGGTTGTTGTTGTTGTTATTTGCCGTCGAGTCAGCCCCGACTCATAGCGACCCCTCCTTGGGTTTCCGAGGCAGTATCACTACGGAAGTAGGATTGCCCAACCTTCCTTCCGAGGAGTGGCTGGTGGATTTGAACCGCCAGCCTTCTGGTTAGCAGTCAAGTGCCTTAGCCACTATGCTACCAGGGTAGGGGATGGTAAATGGGGAGTGAAACTAAATGTACACGTAACATCAAATGTAAAACAAACTCTTAAAATTAAAAAAAAAGTTTTAAAAAAAGCAAATTAAACAAACAAAAAAAGTACTGTTACTGCCATTCATGTACATGAAGTTAAAACAGATTTGCAAGCTATTGAAATATACCTTGTTTCCGAGAATGCCAAAGTTCCTTATACATTCACTTCATGAAAAAGCAAGAAAAAAAAAGGTCACACGCATTATAGAAAAAATGAAGTAAAGTAGAGGAAGGGGAAGTAAAGTAGAGGAAAGGGGAAGCAGGGGCAAGTTGTAGATTAAATAGAGCAGTCAATATGGACCTCATTGAAAGATGAAATTACACCAAAAGCTGGAGTCAACCGAGGGGAAATCTGAGGAAAGGCCATTCAGGTAGAAGGAACAACTAGAACAAAGACTCAAAGGTGAAAGTGTGCCTGTTGTGTTTCCATATTCCTCCTCAACCCAGAGGAGCTCTGGTAGCATAGTGCCTAAGGCACTTACCTGACTGCTAACCAGAAGGCTGGTGGTTCAAACCCACTAGCAACTCCTCAGAAGGAAGGTTAGGCAATCTACTTCCGTAGTGATACTGCCTCAGCAATCCAAGGAGGGGTCGCTATGAGTTGAGTCCAACTTGACAGCATGTAACAACAACAACAGCCTCAACCCAGAGATCTGATCCACTCCTTGGCCCCTGGTTCTGACTCCAGATATCTGTTGGCAATGTCTGAGAATCCGGCCTCACCAGGATGGGGGCCAGGCCTTGACCCTGACAATCTCAGCAATTCAGGTCTAGTAGCTGAGGCCTTATCTTCAAGACTAGCCCAGATTTCCACTTTTTACTTTGCAGAAGACCTCTCAAAGCTAACTACACACCTGGACTTTCCACCTTTGCTTCCACACTCTGTTTATACCATGATCAGCCAGCAGAGTGGGACTTTCTCATCAAACCTACAAAGACAATATTCCTATGTATGTATTTTGTATATGCTATAAAAATGTCCAGATGCAGTTTAAAGCTAACAATGGGCAAAGTTAGGATAACTTCTTAGCCACAACTATGCACCTTGATGGAGTGAGTCATAGGCCTACAGCCTGGGAACCATGGTCACAGACCCATCAAGCTCAATTGGCACAACATAGTATATAAAAATATTCTTCTACATAGTACTTCAGTGAGTGAAAAACCAGAAACACCAAACCCACTGCCATCAAGTCAATTCTGACTCATAGCAACCCCCTTTGGGTTTCCGAGGCAGTAAATCTTTATAGAAGTAGATTGCCAAGTCTTCCTTCTGTGGAGTGGCTAGTGGGTTTGAACCACCAACCTTCTGGTTAGCAGTCAAACGCTTTAAGCACTGTGCCACCAGAGCCCCTTACTTCAGTGAGTAGTGACTTAAAAGTTTGTGAGCAGCCATCTAAGATGCAACTATTGTTCTCTCCTCATCCAGAGCAAAGAAGAGTGAAGAAAATCAAAGATGTGTGGAAGCAGTTAGTCCAAAGGACTAATGGACCACGAGAACATCAGCCTATATGATGACTTTGAGACCAGAAGAACTAGATGGTACCTGGCTACCAATGCTAACCACATAGAAAGGGACCAAAATTGGAGATTCTGGATAGAGTGGGAGAAAAATTGTGGAACAAAATTTTTAAAACATAAGAAAACCAGGTTTACTGATTGGATAGAGACAGGTAGAACCCCAGAGACTATGGCCCCAAGTCACCCTTCAGGCCTGGAATTGAACTCATTTTCATGGCTTAATTCTCAGCCAAACAATAGGCAGGACTACAAGCTGAACAACTATGCCAAGGAGATGTACTCCTTAGGACAATCAACCATGGAAGATCAGAAGGACATCATTTGCACAGGGAGAAATATAGGGAGGCAGGAATGCATAGGCCAGAAGGACACAGGGAAAGGGTAACCATAGGGAAGAAGGGGTAGGAGAGCTGTGACACTATTAAGAATGTAAACAGTGTCACGAGACAAAATGTGTATGAACTATTGAATGTAAAATGAATCTGCTTTGTAAAACACCAAATCATAATAAAAAGAAAAAATGAAATATCTTCATGCATGAAAATGAAAATGCTTAAATCCCTAAATCCCTTAGTGCTGTCTGAAGTGGGCCAGTAATTTTAAAATATATTTTTAGCAATAGAAGTATTTCTTCTAATAAAAACTCAGGAAGTACTCCAGCAGACATAACAGATAGAAAAGTGAAGCCAGTCTAATTAAAGTGAAAATAAGGAACCTGGTGTACCACACACTCACCACACCCCAACCCATCCCTTTGCCCTCTACTAGGGACCCCAAGACTCCACAGAACATCCTTTATAAACCACCAAAACAAAGGCATGTGGCTCCAAGAGAAGCAATAGATGCAGCTCTCCTTGGCCTGTGGGCTCACAGCTTGGAGTGGAGTTACAGGCCCAGCTGTGAGAAGGCAGCTGGAGACTGAAGTAGATGAGCTAGCTGTATGTACATGAGCATTAGGGTGTGTGTGTGCACGCGCACGTGTGTGTGTGCATGCGCACATGTGTGTGTGTGAGAAAGATTTATGTATCATTTAACTCTTTGGCTAAACACACAGACTATACTCATAGCTAGTTACCCAAATGGCCATAAAACTAAAAGGTAAATAGGAAATCCCTGAATTGCAGGGATTTTTCTGGGTAGGGAGTGGTGCGATAAAGTGCTATCTGAGCTACATTTAAACTTTAAATGACCCAGGTGTAGTGGACAAACAGAAAAATGACCCTGTTTCTTCCCATAAGCAGTCCCATAAAAACTCCTCCAAGGCTGAGAGCCTTGTTCTTTAATCCCTTGTTGAAAAATGGTATCAGAGATCCTCCTGGACACCACCAGTCACCTCTGCGAGCCTGCTATCAGTGACTCATTCATCCTGTGAGGAGCTGTGAGGAGCGTGACAGGCAGCCCATTATGAAAGAGGACAAGGAGGTCCTGGAGGTGAAGCAGACTCCCTTACAATCTCTCAGTGGCCCAGGCTTCCTGGCGCTAAAGCCTTGTATAGACTACATTGACCATGGATGATGGAGCCAGTAAACGAGCCCCCAGGACCCTACCATGCAGGACTACAGGCCCCATCTCACTTGACCCTCATAACAACCTGTGAATGGGAATTAGCACCTGATTTCACAGACTAAGGAAAAGAAACAAAGAGCTTAAATGACTTGCCTAAATCCCACCCAGCTGGAAAGAGACAAGACCATAATTTGAACCCAGGTCTTATTCTAAAGCCATGCTCCTTCTGCCATACTCTCCTGCCTCGGTAGGAGCCAGATTACACGGTGATGAGCTAAGAAGGGCATTTCATTTGCACTGGAATCACTGGAGAAGTTTTCATTGTAATTCCAGTCTGTGTCAGTGGAAAATACCATTACAGTCACTTCTCAATGGCCTCCCTTAGCAGAAGGAAGATCAGTTCAGATGATATAATTGGCAGGGAGTTCACCTAGTAACTCAGTTCCCCACCAGAATGGGAACAACAAGGAGAATGGAAGTAAACTCCAGAATGAGTCCTGGAGGAAGAGAGACAGGCAAATCCCACTCCCTGACCCCCGTTTTGATTCCTGCCTTCCAAAAGACCTGGTCCGAGACTTATCTGGCTCTCTGCAAGACAAGCCAATTCCATTTTCCTGATCCCAATAAACCTCCCACTCCACTTAAGTTCCCCTGCAGAACTGGTGTCTACAACTATACAATCATATTTAAAAAAAAAAAAAAACCTTTCTTTACAGAAAAGCAAGGCCTTGGGATTGAAGAGTTTGTCTGCTGCTATCACTGTGGTATTCCAAGTAGATCCAGAGGAATCAGAGCCTTCTCCTACCCAGCCAGTCAGTGCTCAGTCCCTCAGTGGGGAGGGCCTGGAGGCTCATTCAGGCAAGTCACTGCTGCTCCTTCCTCTTGCTGCCTGAGCCCAATGCCCTGGCCTCTGTGCTACAGAGAAGTGGCCAGGACAACAAGAAGCTGTACGACGAATGTGGGACTCCACATTGGTAAAGCAGAGGGACGTCTCACAGAGAGAGCAAACAGAACTTTCTGAGACAGAAAAAAAGGTAGCAGGCAAGAGTGAGAAATGACATTTTTGAAACGCTTATATATACCAGACACTATGTTAGATGCCTAACATCTTCACAACAGCTTCTGAGGTGAGGATTATCATATCCATTCCGCAGATGGGGGAATGGAGATTCAGTGAGGTTAAGAAATTTGCCTACATGGAAAATTTGGCAACAACAGATATCGGCGATAGTTACACAACATGATTAATGCAATTAGTGTCACTCATCTGTACATGTGAAAAAATGTAATGTTACATATTTTTTTTTTACAAATAAAGGAGGGAAGGAGGAAGAAAGAGGAAAAGAGGGAGGGAGAGGAGGAAGATGGTAGGAGAGAAGGATAGAAGAAAAGAAAGACAATGAGGAAGGGAGAGAGAGAGGGAGGAAGTCTGGGGGGGAGGGGGAGAAAGAAACTTGCCCACAGTTACACAGCTAGTAAGTGTCAGACCTGAGACTGAAAACTATTGAGAAAGAGAATCATAGGACCAGCTGGAAGGCAGAGAAGGAAGGGACTAGGGACAACTTGGATCTGTATTTTGTGGCACTGTTGTCCTGCTTAGTATGTTGGGATTTTGCGATTGCCCCGCTCCTCTCATTGGACAAAATAGGACACAGAAGCACAGAGACCTTCCTCTCATGACATGATTTATCTGAGGTCACACAGCAAGCAAGGCCCCTTGTGTCAGGACACCAAGATTCGCCCTTACCAGGCCTGAGTGTCCAGCCTCTGCTCTGTCCCCAAGGCACAGTGGCCTCTTCACTCAGATAATATCCTTTATCCAGCAATGTCTTGAAATTGCCTACAGTTTTCTTGTCTTAATTTTGTGAAAATGAACTCACCAAATTTTCTCATTTGAGTCATATCAGTGACAGGAATTTCTCACAACCACACTAATTCACCTGTAGAATACGCAGAAACTGAAATGAGTGTTCCAGCAACAACAGGTCAGCAGCAGAGTGAGTGGTCTGGAGAGCCCAGCAGGCAGGGTGGACACTTGGCTTCTGGCCACGGGAAAGCAGGTGCTTCTGGAGTCCTAGCTGGTGCTCAGCAATTAGGAATGAGCCAGAGTCTGCAATTACAGCAGTCTCCTCACAAATTATCACTGAACAAGCACAAAACCAGTTGCCATCAAGTCAGTTCCAACTCACAGCAGCCCAGGTATGTCAGAGTAGATCTGTGCTCCCCAGGGTTTTCAGTGGCTGATGTTTTGGAAGTAGATTGCCAGGCCTTTCTTCTGAGGCACCTCTAGGTAGACTTGAATCCCCAACATTTGGTAAGCAGCCAAGGAAATCCCAACCAGGGGCTCCAAATCATTCCTATCACCACCCAAAGGATAATTCATCAGGACTCTCAAGGGAAAGAGTTCCTAACATGCAGGTGGTTAGTGTCAGAGGGCACCAGGTCTTGGGGAAGACTTTAATTTTTCTGTGGCTCAATTTCTCCATCTGTAAAAGGTAGGTACTGGTGGTCTCTAGGCCCTTTACAGTCCCCATATCCCATCTCCCCTTTTTAACACATGTCTAAGTCTGAGCTAGGGCAGCTCCCAAACCTGTTAATTGGTCAATTCACTAACAGTATGATATAGAAGAAAGTAATCAGAGTAATAACTAAGATCTTCTGTTCTTGCATATCTTTTGACTCCTTTACCATCAGCAGCAGTGTGGTTAAGGTTGTGTGTCAAGTTGGCTGGGTCATGATTTTGAGTAGTTTGGCAGCTGGATGTAGTTATTCCCCATGATGAGATTGTAATGACCTCCATGGTGCAATCTGCTATGAGCAATTGATCCACTGAAGGAGAGCTGCCTTTGGGATGTTGCCTGCTTCCAGTATACAGAGAAGCTTTGAGGAGTGTCTCTAGCTTTTTGGCAATCTGGATCCTGCGTGTGACCCAGTCTCCATCTCCAGTTCCTGGATTTGAACCAGTAGCCTGCTGTGTTTCCTACCAATCTTGTTGCATTTTACTTGCTGACCTTGGGTTTGTCAACCTCAGCAGCCACCAGCTACCTGAGTTAAGAGATGCCTCCAGAAGATCTATGTAGGAGATCCTGGATAAAGTGGGAGAACAATGTGGAACAAAACTCAAAATCATTAAGAAAAAAAAAGGGGGGGGTGGCGGGGACCAGGTTTGCTGGTCTGATAGAGTCTGGTGGAACCCCTGAGACTATGGTCCCTAGCTACCCTTCAGGTCTGGAATTGAACCCACCACTTTGGCATCCAGCCAAGTAAAAGGCATATAAACTGACCATTTACATTAGGTAAATGCACTCCTTGGAGAGATCAATCATGGGAGAATAGAAGGGCTGTGTATGCACAGGGAGACAGCTCGGGGGGCAGGAGTGCATGGGAGGGAAGGACTATGGGGAGGAAGTGGAAAGAGAGCTGTTGCATTGTGGGAAATTGCAGTCAATGTCATGAGACAAAGTGTATGTGAACTGCTGTATGGAAAATGAATTTGCTCTATAAACTTTCACCCAAATCACAATAAAAACTTTATAAAAAAGAGGAAGAGAGAGAGATGACTCCAGCTCCAGAGTGGGCCTAGAATAAGAGGCAGAGCTGATGCCCAAGGTCCAGGGGCCTTCACCCAGCCCCTAGAGCCAGCACTCTGCATTTGGACTTCTAGCTTCTTAAACTGTAAGAGAGTAAATTCCTGTTTGTTAAGCCATCCACTTGTGGTATTTCTGTTATAGTAGCACTAGAGAACCAAGACAAGCAGCCTCCCTGAACCTGGCTTGTGCCAAGCAAGTCAATGCTTGTTGTTTGTGAATGGTCAGGGGCATCTATCAAGTGAGAATTAGCAGAAACGGAGAGTCAACCACTTATTTTGTACGTGGAAGTACATTTTGCCTCAATAAGCAGTGCAGGCCTGAACATACCTAGCCACACGCTGGCCTTCAGAGATGCCATCTAAGGAATGAGGAAGAATAAGAGATGGGTCTGCTGCTAGGCAGGTGTAGAGTTGTCAGGGGCTTGCAAACAATGTATTTGGCCACAGAGGTGAGTTACACCATGAAACTCTGATGTCCTGGGTGGAGAGGTGAGGAAAGGGTGACATTTGGGTAAAATGATCATCTGTGACTTCATGACCTCCTTTTAAAAAGTCTGGGCCTGATACTTTTCATTATATTTAAGAAAAAGACATTTTCCCCAAAATGTTTCTTAAGTAAGGGTAAGAAAAACACTCGCACTTAAAGTCCCGTTAATGTTCTCTGTGCCTTTAAGACATGACTAATTAATGAATACATTAAGAGGTTAAGAAATGTTGCCTATCACCTCTAGGTTTTTTTTAGGTGTGTGAACATTGAGAAATCAGCATGGTTCTAATTTCTACTTGACAAGTCTTTTAGCAAATTTTGAAATGAAAAATGTGTCAGCTTCTAACTTCCTTTTCCTCCCTTTCCCACTAAATATTGACAGTCTATGTAAGCCTCCTGGAGTCCCACTCTCTCTTCTGGGGAGTAACACTGGAAGATGTTAGAGAAGAGAGCTTATCCCATGCCTCACCCGCCAGACTGTGTACTCCTTCACAGCCAGACAAGGTCCTAGTGTCAAAATCAGAGCCTGGAACCTGAGTCATTTAATAAATTTTTATAAAAGTGGTACACTCTGTGATCTGTGAATGAATCACTCACTGCCCAGGACCACAGGACGCCAGTCACATGTATGAAGATCCTGGGGTGAGAACCCACCCTGTGGTATAAACAGCAAGGAAGCACAGACCTGGAAAGAGGGATAGCCTGGGTTTGGACTTTGGCTTCATTGCCCACTTGCTGTGTTGACTTTTGCAAATTACCCAACCCTTCTGTAACTCAGTTTCCTCATCTTTTAATTGGGGATAATTAAAAAAAAAAAAAAAGTTGCCATCTATTCTGACTCACAGCAACCCCATGTGTGACAGAGTGGAAACATTCTCCACAGGGTTTTCAATGGCTGATTTTTTGGAAGGAGATTGGCAGGTCTTTCTTCTGAGGCACCTCTGAAGGGATTCAAACCTTTACACTTACAATTAGCAGCTGAGTATTCCACCCAGTGACTTTGAGGATAATTAGAGACACTATCAAGTGAAAATTCTTGTGAGGATTAAATAAAATAATGCCTATAAAGTCATAGTACATAGCTGGAACACAGTTTTAACAAAATACTCACTGCCATGCAGTCGATATCAACTTGTAGCAACACTACAGGACAGAGCAGAACTGTCCCACAGGGTTTCCAAGGCTCTAAATCTTTACAGAAGCAGACTGCCTCCTTTTCCTCCCACAGATCCACTGACATTTTGGCTGGCAGCCAAATGCTTTAACCACTGTGCCATCAGAGCTCCTGGAATATAGTAAGTACTCCCTAAACTTTAGCTATAATTATAACAAAAACTCATGGAGCTCAATAAATTATTATCGGTTGATCAAATTAATTAATAGAAAATAGGAAAGAATATTGCCACCTATTCATGAAATTTTTATTTTATTTATTTTACTTTAAAATTATTTATTTTACCTTAAAATCATCTTATGAGAATACAAAGGCAGTAGATATGATGATTCATTGAGCTATACACATGTAATTAGTAATTATCTCAGTATGCATATTTCATTAGTTTAAATTTTATTATTATATTTTAATAGCTATTAGGAGCTCTGGTAGCATAGTGCCTAAGGCACTTGAATGCTAACCAGAAGGCTGGCGGTTCAAACCCACCAGCCACTCTTCGGAAGGAAGGTTGGGCAATCCTACTTCCGTAGTGATACTGCCTCGGAAACTCAAGGAGGGGTCGCTATGAGTCGGGGCCGACTCGACGGCAAATAACAACAACAACATTAATAGCTATTATTATTATATACTAATAGTATTTCATGAAGGATATAATCACCTTTACAGATTCAAGGAACAGGATTTTTACTCACAAAATAATAGAATAAGTGCTAATGAATGTACTTTATAATGGGGATACAAAAATCAGTTTCACTGACCTCTTAATTACAACCTCTCAAAAACTGATTTCCCAAAAACATGTATTTTTCTAAGTTCCTCTTCTGACTATGCCTAAATATGATTGCCTTCTTCCAAAATGAGTTATTCATCATTCTAAAACCAGCTGATATGCTGGGCATCCACAGGAAGGGGCATGGAATAAGGTCCCCAAGAAAACAGTTAAAATACTAATGCAGTTGTAAAAGAGATTTGGAGGAATATATTTTAAATTAAGACTCTTAAGCTTAGGGGGAAAATTTCTTAGGGGGAAAAGTCAAAGATTTCTTCCATGATTGCCTTCATCTTTCCATTGTCACTGCCTCCGCCATTGTTGTATCTTTAATATTCTCCCCTCAGGATCCCTGTAATATCCCTGCAATTGTTTCCACTCATGTTTCCTAGTCTCCAATAAATATTAACTCATTTTCCTCATGTTTTTCAACTATTCTATCACACAACATGCCCTTCCTTCACAGGACCATCAAGGCTATATCTAAAACCCAGCTGAATTCATCAAGCTAGGCTAGACTGTACCGTGATAACAAATTAACCCAGGACTTTCAACAGCTTAGCTAAGCAAGGTTATTTCTTGCTCATACTATGACCCAATTCAGGTTGAAGAGAGCTGGACTGACAGCCTTGTGAAACCATTGGCTTCAGAGTCTTTTGGGGAAAGTAACAAGAGAGTATGGAGAATACACACCACTGCTGCTCACAGCTTCACCCATGTGGCTGGGAAGACCCTATATGCCAAGTAGAAGAGAGAATGGGGGGTATTGTGGGACATCAGAAATCTTGGTCAGACAAATCCCAATCAAGTCTGTGGCCCAATGGCTTCAAAACTTTCCACAATCTGTCCCAAACCCACCTGCCAAGCCCTTTTTCTCATGTCATCATACTACCTGGCCCCACTTCCTACTTGTTGTCAGCCTTCAGTAGTGCTCTTCTCTCAGCCCTAAATGCTCTTCTCACAGGTTCCTGTTGAGAGCCTTCTCCCCTTCTCAAAGGCCAGCTGTCATGCAGCCTCCCAAAGAGGCCTTTCCTTACTTCCTTCAAAATCAATATCCCTCTCATTAACTCTTTAATACATTGTTTTAGAATTATTTGTGCACATGCCTGTTCCCTACTGAACCAAAATCTTCTTGTGGCCAAAGAGGGGACCTCGTACCTCCCTCCTCCAGCCAGTGCTTGGCCTACCATGAGCATCAGACCCATTTCTTTAACTGAATTGAACAGTCTTCCAGAGCCCAGAAACAACATCTGCTGTGTCCATTTCCCTAGCTTATAAGGAAATGGTCTAATGGGGAATGACCGGAGAGCTTACAGGTTATCTGGAAGGAGAGGCACAAAGGACTTTTTTTTTTTTTTTTTAATTGTGCTTTAGGTGCAAATTTACAGACCGGAATTTGTTTCACATTCAACATTTCATGTACATTTGGTTTCACTCCCCAATTACCAGCCCCAACCCTAACCCACTCTCCTCCCCTCCCTGCCCAGTACCCCCTTCCCGTGCCCCTCATAGTTATGCACTCCTGTGTGTCCTGCATTTCCTCCATGAGAATGTTTCCCCTCTGGTGCCCTGTGATCGACTGCTGCAAGGCATGCCTCTCCATAGAGTATGTGGGTGCGTCACCCTGGGTTGAGTGGTCTGTGTGTACGTCTTGTTTGCTTTTGGACTGAGAGCCAGCCCCTGGGACTGAGTTTTATTCCAGGCCTGAAGTATATCCCAGGGCCATAGTATTGGGGGTCCCACCAGACTCCATCCGACCAGTAATTCTGGTCATTATTGTGGTTTTGGATTTTGTTCCAGCTTTTTCCTCCCACTCTTGTCTAGGATCTCCAGGTTTGATCCTTGCCTGAGTGGTTGGCATTGGTAGCTGGACACCATCTAGTTCTTCTGGTCTCAAGGTACATCATGTCCTAGGGCTGATTGCTTCAAAATGCCATTGGTTTTTTGCACTCTTCTTCATTTCAGACAATAGGAGACCATTAGCTGAATCTTAGATGGCTGCTTGAAAGCTTTTAATACCCCAGTCATTACTCACCAATGTAGGATGACAAACAAGACTTTTATGTATGTTGTTGTGCCAGTTGAGTCTGATGTCCCCCAGTACTATGGTCCTGGGTCAGTAGATCCATTGGATCTCTCTCCCACAGGCTGTCTGTGACAGATTACTCCATAGCTCCGTATCTATCCTCTGTTGCTTCTGTAAGGATTGTGGGTAATTTGTATCACTGGTATCTGTGCAAGATTAGCTTCAGCTGAACCTATCCTTGGTCTAGAGTATAATCCTGTTCATTGACCCCTCCCTGATCTTCTCAGATATTTATCTTTATCTATAGCCTGGTGTTTGGTATTAATGGTAATTCAGTATTGTGGATATACTAGTATTAGCCCCTGTCGTCTATATCTTATGTGCACAATTCAGTGTTCTGCCTTTCCCCAATCTTATCATGCTGATCACAAACTCCTTCCATACCATCCCTCCCCTTGCCCACCTCAGTGTGTGGCCCTCAACTAGCCCAAAGTTATTGCCTCCTTCCCTCCCCACCCCAGTAACCTACAAAGTGAGTTCCCTTCCTTAAGCAAACCATTCCTTGTCTTTTTACAGCAATGGGCTCATACGATATTTGTCCTTCTGTGACTGATTTCACTCAGCATGAAAGAACATTATTTTATCTGAGTACAGCATTGATAAGTCATTTCTATGCTGGTAGTTAGGCAAGAAGATTTCAGATCTGCCATCTCACAAATACCTCACTCCTTCTTGTCCAGTTTTCAACCCTGGAGGTGTGCACATAGAAAATTATTATACGACATTTCTTTTTCACAAGAAAAGATGTCACCCGGTGTATTTGTTTCTTATTGCTTCTATGAAAAATGAACACTACCTTGGTGCCTTTAAACAACCCAAATATATCATCTTATAGTTCTGGAGGCCGGAAGTCTGAAATGGGTCTCACTGAAGTATTTTTTTTTTTTTAAAGACTCTCAAGTACAATTTGTTTCCCTCCTTTTCTAGCTTCTAGAATCACTTGCATTCCTTGGCTTATGTCCCCTTTCCATCTTCAAAGCCAACAATGGCGATCAAATCTTTTTTACACTGCATTGCTCTAATGCTGACCCTTCTGCCTCTCTCTTCTACATTTCAGGACCCTTATGATTACACTGGAGCTCTGGAAGCGTAGTGCCTAAGGCACTTGACTGCTAACCAGAAGGCTGGTGGTTCAA
>NW_006921612.1:9374077-9403437 GCF_000298275.1 Orycteropus afer afer | reverse complement strand
GGAAGAGGATCTTTGTAGGAGATCCTGGATAGACAGGAGAAACAGTGTGTAACAAAACTGAAAATCATTTGGAAAAAAAAAAAATGGGGAACAGGTTTATTGGTCTGAGGGAGCCTGGTGGAACCACTGAGACTATGGCCCCTAGCTGCCCTTCAGGTCTGGAATTGAACACACACCTGAAGCTTCCAGCCAAGCAGTAGACAGGCATACTAGTTGAACATTTATCTGAGGTAGATACACTCCTTGGAGAGAACAAGTAAGAAAGAAAGAAGGGCTGCTCAGGCACATGAGAGACAGCTCAGGGGGTAGGAGTGCATGGAGAGATGGTCACAGGGAAGCGGTACCTATCAGGAGGAAGTGGGAGAGGAGATGTTGCATTGTGCTAAATTGTGGTCAATGTCATGAGACAAAGTTATGTGATCTGCTGTATGGAAAGTGTATTTGCTCTGTAAATTTTCACCCAAATCACATT
The DNA here is from genome assembly GCF_000298275.1 of Orycteropus afer afer. Lineage (NCBI taxonomy): Eukaryota > Metazoa > Chordata > Mammalia > Tubulidentata > Orycteropodidae > Orycteropus > Orycteropus afer. Next base: position 9,402,965 of record NW_006921612.1, on the reverse strand, counting down.
AATAATAATAATAATAATAATAATAATAATAAAGAGTAGGTTGGGCCCACTAAATGCTAGTAACCAAAGCCCAGACAAGTTGGGATGACAGTAAGGACATCATATATGAAGAAAGCAAAAAGTAAAAAAAAGACAAAAATGAATGTCAGAAGAGACTCTGAAACTTACTCTTGAACACAAAGTAGCTAAAGTGAATGGAAAAAATGAGCACCACAGAAGATTTTGAATGACAGCTTGAGAAGACAAAGTAAAATATCATAACTAAGTGTGCAAAGATCTGGAGTTAAAACACCAAAAGGGAAGAACACACTTGGCATTTCTCAAGCTGAAAGAATTTAAGGAAAAATTCAAACTTCAACTCGCAATATTGAAAGACTCAATGTAAAAAAATATGGAATGATGCCCAAAGCATCAAAAGAAGATGGAAAGAATACAGTCACTACCAAAAATACTTCATCCACATTCAAACGTTTCAAGAGGTAGCATAAGTTCAAGAACTGATGGTACTGAAGGAAGAAGTCCAAGTTGTATTGAAGGTATCGGCAAAAATTGAGGCTCCAGGACTATAAGGAATAGCAATTGAGATATTTCAACAAATGAAAACAGCACTGGAAATGCTCATTCTCTGTGCTAAGAAGTTTGGAAGACAGCTACCTGGCCAAACTACCAGAAAAGATTTATGGTTGTGCCCATTACAAACATAGGTGATCCAACAGAATGAAGAATTATCTAACAATATCATTAATGTCCCATGCAAGTAAAACTTTGCTGAAGATAATTTTAAAATGGCTCCATCTGTGCATTAACAGGGAATTTCTAGAAATTCAAGCCAGATTCAGAAAAGAACATGGAACAAGGGATATCTTTCTTATACCAGATGGATCTTGGCTGAAAGCAGAGAATACCAGAAAGATGTTTACCTGTGTTTTATTAAAAAATGAGAATTTCAGAACACTTCATTGTGTTCATGAAGAATCTGTACATAGACCAAGACGTAGTTGTTCAGACCAAACAAGAGGATGGTGCATGGTTTAAAACCAGGAAAGGTGTGCATCAGGATTATATATTTTTACCATACTTAATCTGTATGATTAGCAAGTAATTAGAGAAGGTGGAAGTATATAAAGAAGAACACAGCATCAGGACTGGAGGAAAACTCATTAACAACTTACATTATACAGATAACACAAGGTTGCTTGCTGAAAATGAAGTGTTGAAGCACTTGCTGATGACGGTCAAAGAGTACAGCCTTCAGAATGGACTACACTTCAACATAAAGAAAACAAAAGTTTTCACAACTGGACCAATACGCAACATCATGATAAATGGAGAAAAGATTGACATTGTCAAGGATTTCATTTTACTTGAATCTACAATTAAAACCCATGAAACAGCAGTCAAGAAATCAAAAGGCACTTTCCAACCTGATTGTAGCACTATGGCTCTCACAAAGAAGGGTGGAGAAATGAAGGGCTGTTCTGCTATCAACGAAGTGGTGATCAGAGAGTATACCATCAACATTCACAAGCACATCCACAGAGTGGGCTTCAAGAAGTGTGTCTCTTGGGCATTCAAGGAGGTCCAGAAATTTGCCATGAAAGAGATGGGAATACCAGATGTGTGCATTGACACCAGGCATAACAAAGCTGTCTGAGCCAAAGGAATAAGAAATGTCCCATACCTCATCCATGTACAGTTGTCAAGGTAATGTAATGAGGATGAAGATTCACTAAACAAGCTCTACATTGGTTCCCTACATACCTGTAACCACTTTCAAAAACTACAGACAGTCAACATGGATGAAAACTAACTGCTGTTTATCAAATAAAGTTTTAAAACTCCAAAAAAAAAAAAAAAAAAAAAAAAAAAAAGAAGAAGAAGAAGAAGAACAATGAAGAGACAGCCTAAATAAAAGAAAACTTTTAAATGATACCTCTTTATCATTTTATCCAAGAAAAAAATGCTGCATATTCATCTGTAAAAAATTTGGAAAATACTCCAAAAAAAGGACAAAGAATAGAACTAAATGCATTCCCCTGTAACCACATTACCATTTAAAGTCCATTTTCAGACATATTTTCTTTACATACATGACTTGTACTTTATTAAAAGAGATCCAGTCACATAATAATATATCCTGAATGTTTTTCTTCCTTTCAATTTTTTATCATGATTTGGGTGCAATTTTACAAAGCAGATTTGTTTTACGCTCAACAGTTTATACACACTTTGTTTCATGACACTGATTACAGTCCCCACAGTGTAACAGCTCTGTTCTCACCTCTTCCCTATGGTTACCCCTTCCCTATGTCTTTCTTACCTATGCATTCCTGCCAGTCTAGATTTCCCTCTGTGCAAATGCTGCCTTTCCAATCTCTCAGAGTTGACTCTTCTAAGGAATGTATCTCCCTGGTGCAGTTGTTCAGCTGTAGACTTGTCTATTGTTTGGCTGAGGGCTAACCCATGGGAGTGAGTCCAATTCCAGGCCCAAAGGGTAACCAGAGGCCATAGTCTCTGGAGTTTCACCAGTCTCTATAGGACCACTAATTCTGGTCTTTTTTAATGTTTTTTTTTTTTCCCCCACATTTTTTTCTTCCATTCTATCCAGGATCTCTAATTTTGATCCCTTCCAATGGTTGACAGTGGTAGCCTGGCACCATCTACTTTTTTGGTCTCGGGGTCATGTAAGCTGAGGTTCCTGTGGTCCATTACTCCCTTGGAGTAATTGTTTCCACATGTGTGGTAGTTAAGGTTATGTTTCAAATTGGTTGGCCCTGGTTTTGAGTGGCTGGACAGCTGAATGTAGTGACTCCCCACTGGTAATCAACTCCATGGTGGAATCTGCTGTGAGCAGCTGAGTAGCTGCCTTAGGGATGTAGTCTGTTGCCAGTATGTAAGAAGATGCTCTGAGAAAGGTCTCGAGCTCTTTGGCACTTCTGGATCCTGCATTTGGCCAAGTCTTCCTCTCATTGGCCTGTCATGTTGCCTGTCAATCTTGGGAGTGTTTATGAACTTAAATTAGTGGCCTGCCATGTAGCTTGATAATCTTGGGACTATGCTATTTTATGTGTTGACCTTGGATTTGTCAGCCTCAACAACCAGCAGCTGCCTGAGTTAAGAGATGCCTCCAGCTCCAGTGGGCCAGGAACAAGAGGCAGAGCTGAAGCCTAAGGTCGAGGGGCCTTCCCCCAGGCCCTAGAGCTAGCACTTTGAACTTGGATTTCTAGGCTCCTAAACTGCAAGAAAATAAATCCCTGTTAAAGCCATCTTCATTTGTGGTATTTTCTGTTAGAGCTGCACTAGAGAACCAAAACAGTATGTCTTCGATTTTCTTCTCTCCTCTTTGCTCAGGATGAGAAGAGACCAATAGTTGCATCTTAGATGGCTGTTCATAAGCTTTTAAGACAAGACCCCAGTTGCTAGTTACTAAAGTAGGTGCATTCTTTGATTTCTTGACTGCTGCTTCCATGGGCATTGATTGTGGATCCAAGTAAATAAAATGAAATCCTTGACAACTTCAATCTTTTCTCCATTTATCATGATGTTGCTTATTGGTCCAGTTCTGGAGATTTTTGTTTTCTTTATGTTAAGGTATAATCCATACTGAAGGCTGCAGTCTTTGATCTTCATCTTCTTACTGGTGGTTCAAGTCCTCTTCACTTTCAGCAAACAAGATATGATATCTGCATATCATAGATTGTTAAATGAGTCTTCCTCCAAGCCTGATGCTGTGTTCGTCTTCATATAATCCAGCTTCTCAGATTATTTGCTCAGCATAATAAGTATGGTGAAGGGGTACAACCCTAACACACACACAGATTGACTAAGTATGGTGAAGGGATACAACCCTAATGCACACCTCTCCTGATTTTAAACCATGCAGTATCCTCCTGTTCTATTCAAACAACTGCTCTTTTGTCTATGTACAGGTTCCACATGAGCACAATTAAGTGTTCTGGAATTCCCATTCTTCCCAATGTTATCTATAATTTGCTATGATCCACATAGTCAAATGCCTTTGCATAGTCAATAAAACACAGGTAAACATCTGTCTGGTATTCTCTGCTTTGGAACAAGATCCATTAGTTCTCTAAGGCTGCCATAACAAATTACCACAAACTCTGGGCTTGAAACAACAGAAATTCATTTTTCTCATAGTTTTTAGAGAATGGAAGTCCAAATTTAGGGTGTTAACAGGAACATGCTTTCTTCAAAGTCTCTAGGGGAAGATCCTTTCTTGTCTCTCTTAGCTTCTGGTAGATGCAGGCATTCCTTGGCTTGTGGCAACATCACTCCAATCTCTGCCTCTGTCTTTGCATGGCCAACTTCCCTCTGTGTCCCTTCTTTTTTTTTATAAGGACTACTTACATTGGATTGGGTCTGACCCTACTCAGGTATGACCATATGTTAACTACTTACATCTGCAAAGATCCTATTTCCAAATTAGGTCACATTCACAGGGACCAGGGGTTAAGATTTGAACATGTCTTTTATTTTGGAAGGGAGGACACAATTCAACCCATAATATCATGTGATATATTCTGGTTCTGGGATCATTATTCTGCCTACCATAGTCAAAAGGAAGGAGGCTTTCTCTAGTACATTTTATGAATAAGAAGATACCCACGGCTGGAGCCTCAGAAGAGCTAGATAACCTCTGGGAACTCGCCCATTTGTCATCTTTGTAATTAGTCAGCAATACTCACTGGGCACCCAGTGGGCTCAGAGTGCTGAGGGAAAGGCCTACCGGGACTAAGAGTTGCAGAAGCTCTTATTTTAAATAGATGGAAAGAAATAATGTGTCATTCTTCTATAGGAAGGTTTTCTCATGGAGGTGGCATTTGTGCTGCTTAGTAAGTCATGGGAGCGAGATAGCTTGAAGTCCTGGTCTTAGGAAAAACACTCTCAGCTTCTGGGCCACAGCCCCCAAGTAAGGGAGATGAGACTGGAGGCTCCAAGCAGTCCCGGCTGAGGGAATCAGCAAGCAGGATCAGGGAGTGGAAGAAGCTGAGGCAGTGAGGGCATCCCGGGGATCCTGATAAAGGGCTTGGAAGCAGGGATGAGACCCTGAAGTGTTGAGCACAGGAAACCAAGACGCAAGTGCCTTTGTTAAAGGAATGGTGGGGAAGGCTCTGTGGCAGGCCCTACAGGGAAGACATGGCTGGACAGGACGTCTAGGGAGTAAGAAGTAGAACTACTCAGGCAGAGACAGAGAACTGGACTGTGGTTACTGCCTCTGTGGGATATGTGGGAAAGAACTGGGCCTGGAGGGCCAAGGCACCCCACAGTGATGAGTGGAGGAAGCTCATGGAGCACTGAAAGACACTGATGCTCAGTGGCCTGCAGGAGTGACATCCTGCCCTAGCGCCCAGCTTGTCTGAACACAAAGACATTCTTTATCACTTCAAATCTCCAGAAATCAAAGAATCATACACCCTAGAGCTGAACAGCATCCAAAAAAAGTCATCTGGTCCACCTCTGCCTGCCAGATAAAGGTGCTGTTAACCCCTGTTAGAGATGCAGCAAGGGTCACCAAGCAGGTAATGGTGGCATGGGGCCAGCACCCTTGGCTCCTGCCTCTTTCCACATAGTCATCTGACATGGGCAGAATCAGAAGTGGAATCTAGGCCTATTTCCTGTCCCAGAGCCTGCCAGTATTCCTCCAGCTCACTATTGGGCTCCCTCTTCTGCAACTTCAGGATCCCTCCCTGGGAGGCCACCTGGGCCAGTCAGTGCTACCACATGAGTGGGTGGTGTGGGGCTGAAGAGATCTGGGAGCCAATAGGAGTGCCCTTTGACTCCTGACTCCACCACTCTTTCCACTGCAGCATCTTCAACAATTATTTAACCTAAGCTTCAGTTTCCCCATTGGTAAAAAGGGCAAATAACCCAACCTCACCCAGGAATCAAGGATTTCTCTCAGCACTCATAAAACGCTAGTTCCCTTTCCCTCACCTTTATCCTTCCTCCTTACCACATTCAAGTCATGCCAAATTGATTTTCCTAATGAGCTTCACTAATTTCCTGTCCTCACTGTTTCCAAAATTAAAATTCCTTGCTGTTTAGTACCCGTGGTCCTGAGCTTCCTGTGCTCTTCCCATGTGGACCACATACCAATGAACAGGCAAAGAATGTGGGCAGCCTCAGGATCCTGCATCAGGCCTGGCCCCATTGTAGTGGTGCATATGGTTTAATTATTAACCCTTTCTCCAAGGCAGTCTGCCTCCCATGCACATTCATGAGATACTAACCCCTTCATCCCATTCAACATAACTTGGCCACCCACACAACAGCACCAACATACTTGAGTTCTGAGTCACTTGCCAACATGATATTTAATTCCTTTTGAGGATTATTTATCACCGAAAATCATGTATGCTTTACATACCAACAACTCATTTACCAGCTTAACATCCCTCAGCCTCCTGAGAGCTTGTCTTTATCTCTCAGCTGTCTCTTTGTGCCCTCTTTCTGCAGGACGTGAGTCCCCCCACCCTAGATTCACCATTTCCTTTCAGGCAACCTTACCCATTTCTGAACAGTAGTTTTCAGTCCACAACTTCTGACCATTTCTATATCACTTTCTTTCCCCTCTCTCCTTCACTCTTAAACACTCCTGCTTCCTAAGGAAATTCTGAATTTCCTTTTTCCTTCTGGGAACACAACTGGTTTAGCAAGGGGAAGGCTGTGTCCTTCACCCTCCTCTGTTACTGATGAAGCAGAAATATTTTAAACATTCTCATCATGCTCTTATACTTTCCCCTACTCTTATACTGTCAAACTTGCCCATTGTTTATGGCACCAAATTTCAACTCCTCTTTCTGGTTTTCAAGTCTTTCCAGTATCTGGCTTCATCCTGCATTTCCAAATACTCCCCAGTTCAGACCCTCTTGGCTTCACTGTCCACCAGCAAATTGCCTCCTCACTTTTCCCTCTGACTTTGCACAGGCTGGTCCCTCAGTCTTAATGCCCTTTCTTCTTGTCTTCACCTCATCAAGATCCCATTCTTCTTTTCTCAAAATCCCACTTACTTCCAGTTCCTCCATGAAGCCTTCCCTGACCATGTTTGACATCCTTAATCTCCTTTTCTAGCATCAGAATCCTGTGTGTCAGGTCTTCTCTCCAACTAGCTTATGCATCATCATCCTTCCTCAGTATCCCCACGCAGAATCTAGCACAGAATCATAAAAGCACACAGTGTAAGCATGGCAAATACTTGATGACCAAGTATTTGTCAACAACTCTTTGGGAGATAAAACCTCTCATACTCGGGAATGGAGACAGTACCAGTTTAGGGGTCCATAGATCATGACTCAACCCATGACCCAGACAACTACCAGACACATTACCTGGGCAACTCAATTAACCTTTATGAGACTCAGCTCCCTTTTTCAAGTAGTATATTAACATGGACCAATAAGCCTGAGAGAATTAAATGAGATATCTGTGAGAGCGTATTTAAAGCCTGGAATATTTCAAAAGTGTAATGACTAAAGCAGAAAGCTGTTCCAAACAACATACAAAGTAGTAGAGGTAGTTGTTTTGTTGTTCTTGTTAGCTGCCTGTCAAGTCAGCTCCAGTCTCATAGTGAACCCACAAACAACAGAACAAAACCCTGCTGAGTCCTGCTCCAATCACATGATCAGTGTGGTTTGAACAGTTTTGATACATATCAAAACTTGTGACCTTGGACAAGTTACTTCATCTCCCTCCAAGCCAAGCCAAGCCAAGCCAAGCTTACTGTCGTTGAGTTGAATCTGACTCACAGCGACCCCTCCTTGGTTTTCCAAGGCAGTATCACTACAAAAGTAGATTGCTCCACCTTCCTTCCAAGGAGTGGCCGGTGGGTTTGAACTGCCAGCCTTCTGATTAGCAGTCAAATGCCTTAGGCACTACACTACCAGACCTCCCTCATCTCACTAAGCCTAGATTCTTGTTAACTTTAAAATAACAGCCCTCTTTTTAGGGAGGTTCTTGATTGGTTGTGGTTTGAACATTTTTGATACAAAAGGTTTTCATTGGCTGATTGTCAGAAATGCATCACCAGGTCTTTCTTTCTTTCTTTCTTTTTTGGGAGCAGCCCTGAAAAGGGCCTTTTATGACAAAGTAATGGTAAGATTGACTCCAACTTTAGCCCCTGAAGCCACAAAGGGTGCATCCCTGAAGCTTGAGTGTGTAGATCATGTGCATGGCAGTGATTGTCTTATGCTGGGCATGTTCCATGTAAGTGACAACATCCCATATCAAATTTTCCAAGAAGACCTTGAGCACCCCCAGGTCTCCTCCTAAATAAGACCTGAGATGTGCTTGACACCTCCGTGCTGAGCAAGACAGCGAATGGGCAGTTTGGTGATACCTTGGATGTTGTCACAGAGTACCTTGTGGTGGCACTTGGCACCGCCTGTCCCTAGGCTTTTTCCTTCTTTATCACCATCAGACATCATTGCTCATGGAAAAGTGGTCCTGGTCTTTCTTACTAGTCTGTCTTAGTCTGGAAGCTCCAATGAAACCTGTTCCGCATCATAGCAATATGCAAGCCTCCACTGGCAGATGAGTGGTGATTGCACATGAAGTACATTGTCCAGGAAGCAAACCTCCCACATGGAAGGCAACAATACTATCACTCAACCATCACTTTCCTTGTACAAAAAGGAGTATCATCAAATTTACTTATAAAAAGTAGTGTCCCCACAAGTGATGTCACTAGGTTAGTGTTGCCCCCCCTCCATGGACCTCCTCCCATACCAACCAAACAGAATTCTTAGTAATGTTTATCATCAATATTAAGCATAGAATAATATATGATAAATATAGTTGTAAATTGTTTAAATGTAGTATTTCTTAGATTAAATGAATAGTAACAACAAAATTGTTTTGTAAAATCTTTCTACATTGAATTAGAACATTATTAGTTAAATATTAGTAACTGAGCAGAAGCCTTTTATTTATCTGTTTGTTTGTTTATCTCCTGCTTTACCTTTAATTCAGTCTCAAAAAAGTTATTGATATACAAAAAAAAAACCAAACCCACTGCCATCGAGTTGATTCCAAGTCACAGAGATCCCCATTGGGTTTCCAAGACTGTAAATCTTTACAGAAGTAGATTGCCTCATCTTCCTCCCATGGAGCAGCTGGTAGGTTTGAGGCACCGACCTTGCTCAAAAAATTATTGATATGGGTTCACAAATACTAATTACCACAATATTATAACTAAAACACCAGAAAATTTGACAAAATCAGTGACTATAAAAAATACCAGCAGCAAAGAAAACGAATGTGCTTGTAGCATGCCTGTGCAGATGAAAGCACGTGATCTGAAGCTTCGTAGTAATTGGGTAACAAAGACAGTTCTGACTGGAGCACATTAACCAAAAAAAAAAAAAAAAACAAACTCACTGCTGTTGAGTCAAATACGACTCATAGCGACCCCTCCTTGGGTTTCTGAGAAGGTATCACTACTAAAGTAGATTGCCCAATCCTCCTTCTGAGGAGTGGCTGGTGTGTTTGAACCACCAGTCTACTGGTTAGCAGTCAAATGCCTTAGGCACTACGCCACCAGAGTTCCCAGAGCACACTAGAAGACTCAAAAAGTAAGTTAGCATAGACTTTTAGTTTGTAGGTATTTTGATACATGTAAGCTAAGCTTACAAAAAAGTTTTTGATGTTATAACTACAGGGGTATGTTCATAAAAATTAATAAATTTTTGCTGAGACATTGCATAAAAATGTTACAGACAGTCATTTTGGTGTTATTCCCTCTGACAGTGTCACACAGTGTAGTCCATACCGTCCCTCTACCTCCTTAGTGACACCACTGGTCCTCACCTCATCTTACCTCCAATGAAACTTTGGTCTCTGATGCTGTTATTTCTCATCTCACTTCATAAAATACCTATCTCTGGAAAGAGATTATAAGTAAGCAGGGTAAAGTACAGAGCACAGTGCTAGTGTACAGTTGGCATTAAGCTCCTGCATTCTTTCTAATGTCTCTTAATTCTTTGAAAAGGTCCCTTGGCATCCATGTGGCAACTGATCAGCAGAGGTACCCCTAGTGCTGCCACGAAGCTCAGCACAGAAGAGCCAGGCTCTGGACTTAGAAAAACCCTGGGTTTGAATGCAGACTTCATATTTACTAGTGATGTGACCTTGGACAAGTTACTTCATCTGCCTAAACCTAGATTTTCTTAACTTTAAGATAATAACCTCTCTTTTTTTAGGGAGGTTCTAAAGATGTAATAAAACAAAGAAAGTAGAACCCAGGCCTGCTTCCTGAGACAGACTTCCCAACTTTTTCCATCAAAACCCACAAAACACTCTTGGACGCATAATTTCTGGTCCACCAGCTAGTTGCTTTTCTCCCTCCCCATCCTTCCCTCTTCTGAAAACATACCACAAGTGAGAATAACACCATTATTGCCAAAATCTGGCATCTGCTCCAATTGATGTATTTTTCTTAATAAACCACTGGCAAACTTTTCTACTTTATAGCAAATATGAATTTTCGTAAACCCTATCAACTGTTCTTCAACAATGAAGACGGATCACTTTAGAGCACAAAAATTACTTAAATATTTTTCCGCAACAGAGCCGAGTAAGTTGAGGACTCGGGTTCTGGAGTCAGAGCGCCAGGCCCGAATCCCCACTCCACCAGTCACTAGCTGCAAGACCAACCCTGAGCAGGTCATTTAAGCTCTCTGAGCCTCAGTTTCTCATCTATAAAATATTATCACCTACCTCCCTTGATGGTGAAGATTAAATGACACATAAATAACCTGCAACACACTTAGACATGCCTGGTAGTCAGTAAAAGCTCAATACGTGTGAGCTGTGATTATGATTATGCAAAGACTTCTTGTGGGCAGTAGAGAGTCCTCAACATGAATCCAGAAGTCAAGGCCAGAGAGTATTGTCCTCAATACTTGAAGGTTTTGCTAAACTCAACAAAAGGGTATTTGCAGAGTGTTATCAGAAGCCTCTAAGGCTCTATAAAGCCACTTCAGTTAAATGCTCTACACTTAGGAGGCTAGAGATCAAGGGCACATCTCCTTGTGGATTAATTACTCAGAAGACCCTGAGGAGAGCAAAGCTAACACCCGAGTTAAACAGAGCAAACCTTGCCCCACCCACCTGCCCTCACCTCTCCCAGCAGGCTCTGACCCCCTTGAGTGAGAACTCTGCTATTACCTGCAGATCCAGAGGGCCTTTCTTCTTTGTATGCTGAGAAACCTAGAATTTACAGTCAGGACATTGATACCAAACATATTTGTAACTAAAGTGAATTAAAATTAATGTTGTTCTGAAATTGCCATGGGAGGATTTGAGACTTTGAAGACTCCTGGGCAGTTGAGAATTTAGTGCTCAGGAATTCAAACCGTTCCTCCCTTTGCCTTCCACACTCACTCCCGCTTTGACAGACTCCCACCTCACCCTCCAGGGTCTCTCTATACCCAAAAGCTTGCTTCAAACTGTATCTCTACCCCCAGAATTCCTCCACCCAGAATCTCAATTCTTAAAGCATGAAACAGACAACACAGTTAAAATCTCTCTCTTGCCTCCATTGCATTTTCCTCCCTTGCATTCCTAAAATTCTCTTCTCTGTCCCTGTGGCCTATGATTGGCCAGTCTTTATTACTTCTGTTTACATTATACAAAATTGGAGATTTTTAGAAGAATTTATAAGAATGAAACACTGAAAGGAAATAGGATCTAACATCTTAATTAGATGTCAACATTCAGCCAATGAGAAATAGTTCTGAAGTGCTAGGCATATTTTCCCAGAAATGATGACGCATAATTATTTACCATTTTTCTTTCATTATCATTCATTCAACATCATTCATGTTATAATTTTTCATGTTTGTTCCTAGTCCACTTTAATAGTAGTGTATAATTTTCTCCAAGTGGTCATGGTTTGGGTTGGTTTTGTTTTGTCTGTCAGGGAGTTTTTTGGTTATTGATGCTGTTGTTTTTCTCATTACGTAAATAGGGAGAAATGCAAGAACGAAATAAAAGTGAACTTCTTCACATGAGTGACTCAAGTGCAGTTTTAGATAAATATTTTCATAGAGTGGAATCTGGCATCCCATGTGCAAGATGAAAGGAGTGCTGCTGGAAGAGGAAACAAATTAGCAGCTTTTCTGCATCTCGGTTCCCTCATCTGTGAATATTACTGCCCATCCATTCCCTGGAAAGTTCCCAACAGGTAAGACCGCTCTTCAAAGACTAGCTATTCCAACACAAAGGCCCAAATGCACAAAAAGGCCTTTCATCTCAGAATGTCTCAGCAGTCTCTCCGAGTGAGGAGGTCCTTGATGGCTTGGTATCCCTAGCAGTAATGGAATATATTATAGACAACAAGACAAGGCAGATTATGGAAAAAGACCATTGAGTGAGTAGTAGCAGAAGATGGCCTGGACTTTACACACACACACACACACACCTCTTCCTATCAGCAAATAAATTCTGTATCAGTAATGTTTTAGGTGGCATAGTGCCTAAGGCATCTGACTGCTAACCAGAAGACTGGAGGTTCAAACCCACCAGCCACTCCTCATAAGGAAGGTTGGGCAATCTACTTCTGCAGTGATACTGCCTCAGAAACCCAAGGAGGGGCCACTATGAGTCAGTGCGACTCGATGGCACATAACAACAACAATGCTGTTTTAAAATGAAAGCAGTCCATTTTTTATTCCAATATCCCTGAATTTAAAATAAAAGAACTGTCAAGATATAATCTCAAGATCCATTCACAAAACGCATCCCTATTTCTTGGTTTCTTCACTGATTTTGCTTTTCCAAAGCCCAGACCCAACGAGCCCTGGTAGCATAAAACAGTTAAATGCTCAGCTGCTATGTGAAAGGGAGCTCTGGTAGCATAGTGCCTAAGGCATTTGACTGCTAACCAGAAGACTGGAGGTTCAAACCTACCAGCCACTCCTCGGAAGGAAGATGGGGCAGAACCCACTCAGCAGCTCCAGGAGAGAAAGGCCTGGCAATCCGCTTCCCTAAAGTTTACAGCCAAGAAAACCCTATTCAGCAGTTCTACTCTGTCACACCACACCATGGCACCTAACAACAAACAAAAGCCCACATCCTGCACCCCTTTCTGACCCGCCCCCCAAACCATTAACATTTCTCAGAAATATTAGCTTTCACAAGACTGGAGTAAACATCTAGGTAATTTTGCCCCAAAACTGCCCTTTTCCCTCCCTGAAGTAGCTCCTTTGATCTCGCCTGAGGTGCCTTAGCGAGGCGCAGGCAATCGCACACATCCTCGCTGGATCTCCTAGAAAAGATCACCCAGGGAAACCGGAACGTCAGGACCCTTTGGGGGCTCCAACGGCTGCTTTTTAAAAATCTCCAGAAAACAGAGGAGCGGTAATTTAATACTCGGCCTCTGATAAGCACTCCCTCACTGTCTTTTGCCCAAATACAATGGTCCTCATTAGCTTTCACTCGGGGCTTTGAACTAAACACAAAGCACTTCCCTTCGCTAACTACCGCGTGGAGCTGGCGCTGGAGGGCCAGGCTGGTCCTGTCAGCATTTCCTTTGTAGCCTATTTTTAAGGTGTTTATAATGGAACCTTTTTGTCTGCTCCAAGCTCACCCCTAGTTAGTGAAATTTCTCTCAGTCGAGGAGAATATTCTGCTGCTTTCCAAACACCACAGACTTAAAAAGAAAAGAAAAGAAAGAAAAACACCTGAGAGTAAACTAAGTATTCCTGAGCATGACCCATTTTCACTTCTAGGGGGAGGATAGGTAGACTGGCAGAAATGCTCATGCCCTTGTGCACTGAGAGTCAATTGGAAGGGCTAATAAGAACAAGACTGGGAAAGGACAGCTGTTGACACCCATTTGCCCATTTCTTCTCTGACCACATCCCATGTACAAAAATTACTGGCTAGTTCAACTACTGAAATACAAATGTTTCTGTCCCTCAGAAGTGATGCTTTAACTTTCCTTGGTGTCCCAGGCAAGGCTACAAAATCTGATTTACTTAGTCTTTGTAGTTCCTGGCCTTCCACATTAACACCTTTGTGCAGACTCCGAGAACAAGGGCTGGTTCCAATAGGAAGGGTAGCTAAATAAAGAAGCAATTCTCCCTTCCCTTCAGACAAGACTGTTGTTGTTAACTACCCTCTAGTCAAGCTGACTCATGGTGATCCCAGGTAGGATGGAATGAAACCCTGCCCAGTCCTTTTCCATTCCCATGATTGGCTGCAGTGTGGATCATTGTGATCCACAGGGTTTTCCTGACTGATTTTCAGAAATAGATTATCAGGCCTTTCTTCCTAGCCTATCTTAGTCTGGAAGCTCCACTGCAACCTGTTCAGCATCATATTGTTGTTATTGTTGTTAAGTGCCATGGAGTTGGCTCCAACTCATAGCAACCCTTAGTACAACAGAACAGCACACTGCCCAGTCCTATGCCAGCTTCACAGTCTTTGCTATACCTAAGCCCATTGTTGCAGCCACTGTGTCAAACCAGCTCGTTCAAATCAGTTCCAACTCATAGAGACCTTATGTACAACAGAATGAAACACCACCCTCTCCTATGCCATCTTCACAGTTGTTGCTAGCTTGAGCCATTGTCACAGCCACTGTCAATCCATCTTGGTAAGGATCTTCCTCTATTTCACTGACTCTCTACTTTACCAAGTATGGGATCCTTCTCCAGAGACTGGTCCCTCCCGATAACATGCCCAACGTACATGAGACAAAGTCTCACCATCCTCTTGTCTAAGGAGCATTCTGGCTGTATTTCTTCCAAGACAGATTTCTTCATTCTTCTGGCAGTCCATGGTGTAGCTAATATTCCTCACCAACACCATAATTCAAGGGCATCAATTCTTTCTCGGTCTTCCTTATTCACTGTCCAGCTTTCACATGCATATGTGGTGGTTGAAAATACCCATGGCTTAGGTCAGGAGTACTTTAGTCCTTAAAATAATATCTTTGCTTTTTAACACTTTCGAGAGGTCTTTTGCAGCACATTTGCCCAATACAATGTGTTCTTTGACTTCTTGATTGCTACTTCCATGGGCGTTGATTGTGGATCCGAGTAAAATGGAATCCCTGACAACTTTGATCTTTTCTCTGTTGATGGTGGTGTTGCTTACTGGTCCAATCATGAGGGTTTTTGTTTTCTTCATTTTGAGGTGTAATCCATATTGAAGGCTGTAGTCTTTGATCTTCATTAATAAGTGCTTCAAGTCATCTTCATTTTCAGCAAGCAGTGTTGTGTCATTTGAATATCACAAGTTGTTAATGAGTCTTCCTCCAATCCTGATATCATATTCTTCTTCATATAGTATAGCTTTTCAAATTGTTTGTTCAGCATACAAATTGAGTAAGTATGGTGAAAGGATTCCACCCTGATGTACAGTTTTCCTGATTTTAAACCAATCCTTGCTCTGTTTGATCAACTGCCTATTGGTCTCTGTACAGTTTCCTCATGAGCATGATTAAGTGTTCTGGAATTCCCATTCTTCACAATGTTATCCATAATTTGTTAAGATCCACAGAGTTGAATGCCTCAGCATAGTCAATAAAACACAGGTAAACATCATAGTAACATGATCTGCCACTGACAAATGGGTGGCAATTGTGCATAAGGTGCACTGGCCAGGAATTGAACCAGATCTCCCACATGGAAGGGGGAAAGTTCTGCCACTGAACCCACTGCCTCAAGACAAGGTCAATATTGGGGAAAATTCAAAGTGGTAACACTTGTCTTCAGATGATATCCTCCCTCTCCATCTCCCTTGGTGCCCAATCCAGAAGTCCACTCTGCACCTTGCTATCCTTAGGAGATGGGATCAGATAGGCCTGCCCACCCACTCCATCCCAAGAGTCATCCATTCTCAATCCTCATTAATCTATGCTGCTTGTCCCCAAGTCCAGGGTCCTATGTGCTTAATGCAGGTTAAGAATCAAGTACTTGTTTGAATTGTCACAGGGAGAAAAGCACCAGGGTGTAGCGGTGATAACCCTGGTTCGTGGCCTGGCTCTGCCATATCATGACGACAAGACAGCAGACAAATTACTTCCACTCCCTGGGCATTTCCCCATTTATCAAATGAAGTCCCAGGTAGGTCCTAGTCCCTTTTATAGGGAGGTCTGGTGGCATCGGGCTCAAGGCATTTGACTGGTAACCAGAAGGTAGTTCAAACCCACCAGCCACTCGTCAGAAGGAAGATTGGGCAATCTATTTCCATAGTGATACTGCCTCAGAAACCCAAGGAGGGGTCACTATGTGTCGGATCCAACTCAACGGCAGTGAGTGAGAGGTGCAGGTATATGCTTTTTAAAAAAGAAAATATTTGTTAACTGAAATAAACATCCACTTGATAGACATTCAGCCAGTGTTGTGATGTGTGATGACAATATATGGACAGCTCAAGAAGAAGTTTTTTTGGACCAATTGCCACAGCCAGGGAAACTTATCTCTCCTAAGATGTCCTCAATTACATAGTATCTTTCCTTCTCCCACCTCACATATTCTGAAAGTGCCAACTTTTTCCTGATGGCTCTTGTGTCAGTAATCACAGAGCCACCGTGAGCAGATGAAGCACATGTAGAGTAGCCATTTGTAAATCCATGTATTTGTGAAGCCAGGGAACTCCTATGGCTTAAACAAAGAGAAATTTATTTCCTCACAGTTTGGGAGGCTAGAAATCCAAGTTCAGGGCGCCAGCTCTAAGGGAAAGCTTTCTATCTCTGTCGACTCTGGGAAATGTCCTTGTCTCTTTTCAGCTTCTGTTCCTTGGCTCCTTGGCCATTTTCATGTGGCCTGGCATCTCTCTTTCCTCATCTCTGCTTGCTTCTATGTGCCTAATGTGCTCATTTTATATCTTGGAGATGATAGGCTTTAAAATAAAGCCTACACTGATTAGGCCTCATTAACATAAGAAAGAAAGCTATTCCCAAATCAGATTACATGAATAGGAGTTAGGATTTACAGCACATATTTTTGAGGGATACAATTCAATTCACCAAACCAAAAAAAAAAAAAAAAAATCCCACTGCTGTTGAGTCAGTTCTGACTTACAGTGACCCTATAGGACAGAGTAGAACTGCCCCATAGCTTTCCCAAGGTTACTTCATTTTTCTCCTGCAGAGTGGTTGGTGCAGGCAAACCACCAACCTTTTTGGTTTGCAGCTGAATGCTTTAACCGCTTTGCCACCAGAGCTCTTTGTTCAATCCTTAACCAAAACAAAATCAAACCCACTGCCATTGAGTTGATTTCAGTTAAAACCCCTAAATTATTGAGTCCCACTTCTGCACGCTGCTGAAGAAACAGGTCTCCCTGTGATGCATCTTTGATGGTGTCTTTGAATATGATCAATACCAGTGGTCGTGGTTAAGAATTCTTAAGAAGCACAGTCTGCCACTATCTATGAGTACACCTGACCTACCCCAACCCCCTGTTGATTATTCAGTTCCCTCTTATCAAAGTGAATAAACTATGCGTAAAGTGATCACAGGACTTCTATTGTACCTCCCAGATACCATCAGGAAGACATGCTTATCATATTCCCAGTGTTTTCTCTAAAGCTGTACCATATTTTAAGCCAACTCAGAATGGGAGGAAGGTGTGGTCCACTATACAATTAAACTTTTTGCTTTATAACAGATTTGCTCTAGGTTTACTTTGAGTAGAGAATGGTATACAATGGTGTTCTACACATATTTCATAAGTGAATGGTTGCAACCATCTACATAGGTAAGATTTCAATAACTAATAATTGCATAAACCAAAGATAATGTAGCATAATTTAAAAAGTAGATGACTTCACTTACATATCTTGTCAGAAATTAAAACAGGCAGTCAAGAGCAGCCAAATTCCTATACCATTAGAGCACATCTTCCTATGAAGCTAAGCATATACACACCTTGTTGTTAGGTGCTGTCAAGTTGATTTTCAACTCATAGTGGCCCTATGTGACAGAGTAGAACTGTTCTATAGGGTTTTCTAAGGAGCTCTGGTAGCATAGTGCCTAAGGCACTTGACTGCTAACCAGAAGGCTGGCAGTTCAAACCCACCAACCACTCCTCAGAAGGAAGGTTGGGCAATCTACTTCCATAGTAATACTGCCTCAGAAACCCAAGGAGGGGTCACTATGAGTCAGGGCCGACTAGACGGCACATAACAACAACAACAGTCTTTATGAGAGCCGATCACCAAGTCTTTTCTCCCTTGGAGCTTCTGTGAGCTCACCTTTCCGTTAGCAGCCCAGCACTTCACCATTGTGCTCATCAGCGCTTCTTACACATAGGACATATCACATCAGCATCCAAGACTCTGGGTTAATTCTCCAGGCAGTGAGTTGTTCCTGTGTCTTGCTTCTTTCTCCTCCTTTTCCTCCTCCAGACTGACTGACTGGAAGAAAAAGGGAAAATGTAAAACTGTGGCTTTTATGGGGACAGAGTTTGAAACTATTTGCCAATCTGATATTTGAAATTGATTTATCCATCCTTTACCAAGCTCTCAATAATATCACTCCACTGGCATGTTAACCATATAGCTCTGTGGCTAGGTTAGAACTTTTAAGGTATGGTTCCCATCACCCTTTGTTGTTGTTGTTGTTATTTGCCGTCGAGTTGGCCCCAACTCATAGCAACCCCTCCTTGGGTTTCCGAGGCAGTATCACTACGGAAGTAGGATTGCCCAACCTTCCTTCCGAGGAGTGGCTGGTGGGTTTGAACCGCCAGCCTTCTGGTTAGCAGTCAAGTGCCTTAGGCACTATGCTACCAGAGCTTCTCCCATCACCCTAAGTCAGGTTATTTATTGAATTCAATGGTTCTCACTCAAGGGGGATTTTGTCCCCCAAGGGACATTTGGTTATGTCTGGAGACATTTTTGGTTGTCACAACTGAATAAGTGCTACTGGCATCTAATGGGTAGAAGCCAGGGATGCTGCCAAAAACCCTACAAATGCAGAAAACAGGCTTCCACATCAAGGAATTATCCAGTCCAATATGTCAATAGTGCCAGAGTTGAGGAACCTCCTCTGGTTGAAATGAGATAAAGTAACACACATGAAACCACAGGGATCAGTGACTTTTGTTGTTGTTGTTATGTGCCGACTCATAGTGACCCCTCCTTGGGTTTCCAAGGCAGTATCACTACGGAAGTAGATTGCCCCATCTTCCTTCCGGGGAGTGGCTGGTGGGTTTGAACCACCAGCCTTCTGGTTAGCAGTCAAGTGCCTTAGCCACTATGCTATGACTAGATGCTAGTTTATGAGAGCTACAAAAGCTCTGGGGAAAGGGAGATCATGGGGGTGGCTGCAGCTACATTCTTCGTTTCTGGGCCTCAGTTTCACCTTCTCTAAAATAAGAGGTTTAAGGATTGTGTTTATTAACTACCAGTGGTAAGGCTGTTTCTACGCCCTTCCTCTCTTAGACATAAAATCTCCTGCTAGTCTAACAGTTTTAAATTAGGAATATTTGGTGGTGTGATCATGTATGTTTAAAACCAAACAGAAATTTCCTGTTCCCCAGCACAAAATAAAATTCAAGTTTATAAAAGGGACTGTAAAATCTCATAATCAAGCCCATTAGCGAAGCAAAATGCTCCACTTTGATTTTGTGGTGTTTAGCTTTCTTTTCTTAGCACCATTTCATTAGCATGCTTTTAATGGATGTTCTTCATCCTGTTTCTTGAAATTGCTGAAAAAGAAAACACATGATTGTTAAGTACAAGATACAAGAGAAATATCCCTTCCCCTTTAAATATGGATGCACAGAGAGAGCAAAGAATGTAGGGGGGAACACATGAAAATATATTATGGCCCCAGATACCCTATCTTACTGGAGTGCTGGAGTCTTTTATTGCATTTTTGTTTGTTGGAGATTGCTATAGAGATCTCAGCATTGCCAGTGGCCACACTAATTTCCAGCTCTTTGCTGTTTCAGAAGACCAGATTTTCTTGATTAATAACAAAAGGTTTTGTTGGGATCAGAGCTGTTTCCCACCATCTCTATGCAAGCCCGGCAACACAAACTGTGTACATTAGCATTTCAAGGCGCTTCCTATTAAAGATGGCAAGAAAAGCTCCTCTTGGTGGGTAAAATCCATTTTGTCCTCTCCTATGACATCTGTTCTAACTTTTAAAGCCAGAAAGGAAACTAGATAATGCCAGGAGTCCTTTGATTTACAGTACTGGCCCTTTGGATGCTGCCGTGCACTCTTCAAGCACGTAACCCTTCTGGACGTACATGAGCGTATGAATGTGAAGATCTGCAAATTTCCTTCACATGAGAACTCCAGAAGTAATTCTTAATGTGTCGCTCAAACTTTTAATTGTCTTTTTCATGCTTTCTTAATTACATTTTCAATTACTTCTAAAACTCACAATACTGAGGATTTTAAATTTAAAATTTTTTTTAAAATTTAAAGGTTTATTGCTGCATATGCTATTGTGTTTTATTTCTAATTTCCCTAAAGCTAATTTTGCTTTTGTGGAGCGAAGGAATCGAAGTAAAGGCAGTTAGGCAACTGAAATATATATACAAATATGGAGGAAGACCGACAAATGATAAAATAAGAAATAAAATAAAATAAGCCCTGCAGAGTCCCTAGTTCCGCCCACCATCTGTGCTGCAAGCTCTTAGGTCTCTTACATTGGTCATCCTGGAGACAAAGCTGAAGGCAGATTCCAGCAGTTTTTCCATTCACTATTCATTCAGAGGTCCATCAGCTCCATATGCATTCAGCCAACTGCTGTGTTAAATCAGGGCCTTTTCCCAGAATTGACATGGTAATGAAGTCATGGCTTTGCTCACAGAAAAGACCTCCATAGGTATGCCCCTCTCTGACAAATCCACCCTTTTCACCCCATTGAGGCCCGAAAATTATCTCATAACATTACAACATCTGTGCACAGGGTTTCTGCCTTTTGGAGCTGGGCATGTTTATTGCTCAGCCATGCCTCCCACACTGGTGAGCACAGGGTGGGGCCAGCCGGTGTCTCCGCGGGCTGGAGCCACAGGCTGAAGCACTCACTCCCCTCCGATCCTTCCCTCTTAGTGCTCCCAAAGCTGCTCTGCCTTGAAATGCTGGGGTCTGGATTCTGAGCACCAGGAATTTTTGTTTGATCATTTTTAGGTGTTAAATGTGGACAACAGAGTAAAACTATTTAATGTGAACTTTCTTTTAGAGAATCTTATAATTAGTCCAGCCAGGAAAACCGTAAGAGAAAGAAAAAAAAAAAAATGTGGGGTGGGGGAAAGCAGGGGCAGGGAAGGAGGAGGTTTGAGCTAATGAATTTTGCCCAGACTCTAGCAAATGACATTTGCTCAACTAATAAGTGTATTTGAACTTTATTTAAACAGGCCCAGGTCAATAAAATCTAAGGGGGAGCACTGAGGTTGGGGGAATATATATAAGGACTACACCATCTGCAACTTATGTGTGCTCTGCCCTGATAACAATGATTTCATTTAATTTGATTTGACATTTAAGAGCCCTTTTTGGAAGGAAAAATGAATATTTCTATATTCTATTTGCAATAACCTCACCTGACTCTGCACATGGCCAAGAAGAATAAATGTCACATTCATTGCAAACAGTTGTACACTGTCCTGGAGAGCAAGTCGGCTCCATTCAATGAATGTGAACATAGGCATATCTGAGGGCTCCTTTTGGCGCTAAGTGCTCAGGCTTGTTTTGTTTTGTTTTCCCTTGTCTAAACTCAAGTGATAGTTTGGATAAAATGCTCTTGACTATAGATGAAATGAATTTTTGGCTGACCACCAGGATGTACAGAGTAGATCATTCAGACAGAAATCCCAGAATCCAGGTTTTCATTGCAGAGGAACAGAGAGATGACGAGGCCTGTACCACCCAAACTCTTTGCAAGCGCCTCATCCTTCTTTCTATACAGTTCAAAAGCATTAGGTCAATATTAAACTGTTCTGACATCACAGACCTGAGAATGCATTTTCAGCAGGTATTTTTTCTTCACCACCCTTGACAAGCTGGAGTCCCTGTGTGGTGCAAATGATTAAGCACTGGGCTACTAACCAAAAGGTTGGCAGTTTGAACACACACAGAGGTGCTTCAGAAGAAAGCACTGATGATCTGCTTCCAAAAGGTCACAGCCATTGAAAACCCTATGGAGCAGTTCTACTCTGTAACACATGGGGTCACCATGAGTCAGAATGACTCACCAGCAACTGGTTATACTTCAGCAAGAAACCATCCACCTTGTTTACTCTCCACAAAGCAGGTGGAGTTCTGCTTGTGAAACAGGTTCACAGACTTGGTTGTACTGATGAGGGACCCACTCTCAGAGTCTGATGTAACTGGTCTGGGAGGGCAAACTGGGCATGGGGAATTTTCAGAGCCCTCCAAGGGATTCTCATGTGCAGCGGGGGCTGAGAACCAGTGTTCTAAAGCGTAGATCTGATCACTGTGTCTGTCATGCTCAAATGCACTTCAACGTCTTTCTACTGTGCGATAGCCTGTGTATAAGCCACCTCCCTGGTCTCATCTCCCATCTTTCCCCTCACCTCTAAGGTCCTTAGAACCCATGTCTCTGTCCCGGGCCCTGAGTTTTCAGGGACCCCACTCTAACCTTTAACTGACTTCTTCCCCACAGGGCTACAGGCCATCCCACAGGGAGCCCATGCCCCAGGTTCTAAATCATGCTCTGGGTACCTGGACCCCAGAAGTTTCTGCCCAAAAAGCCTGACCCCATTTCTAGGGTCTGAGCAGACCTCTTTACTAAGTGTATCCTCCTTAGGGGGGAACATGCCACTGGATGGCATAGTGCCTAGGGCATTTGACTGCTAACCAGAAGGCTGGTGGTTCAGACCCACCAGCCTCTCTGTGGAAGGAAGACTGGCAATCTACTTCCGTAGAGAAATGCCACCTCGGAAACCCAAGGAGGGTCACTATGAATCAGAACTGACTCAACAACAGAGTTTGGTTTGGTTTTTGAGGCCTGAGAGGAGAGGGGCACGATGGCAGCAGTGGTTAAGTGCATGGCTCATAACTTAAAGGTCCACACTTTGAGCCCACCACAAGCTCTGCAGGAGAAAAGACCTGGCAATCTGCTTCTCTAAAGATTACAGCTTAGGAAACCCAGTGGGGCAGTTCTACTCCGTTTTATAGTCTCTATGAGTCTGAATTTGTGTTGTTGAAAAAAGGTGTTTGCCAAGAGATTTGGAAGACAGCTACCTGACCAACTGACTGGAAGAGATCCATACTTGTACCCATTCTAAAGAAAGGTGATGCCACAGAATGTGGAAATTATCAAACAATATCATTAATATTGCACGCAAATAAGATCTTACTGAAAATAATTCAAAAATGGTTGCAGCAGTATCTTGACAGAGAACTTCCAGAGGTGCAAGCTGGATTCAGAATAGGACATGGAACAAGGGATATCATAGCTGCTGTCAGATGGATCTTGACTCAAGGCAAAGAATACCAGAAAGATGTTTACTTGTGCTTTATTGACTATGCAAAGGCATTTGATTGTGTGCATCATGACAAATTATGGATACATTAAGAATGGGAATTCTCAAACACTTGATTTTACTCATGAGGAAACTGTACCTTGACCAGGAGGCTGTCGTTTGAACGGAACAAGGGGATACTGCATGGTTTAAAGTCAGGAAGGGAGTGCATCAGGGTTGTGTCCTTTCCCCATACTTATTCAATCTATATGCTGAGCAAATAATCTGAGAAGCTGGACTATATTAAGAAAAATGTGTCATCAGGATTGGAGGAAGAATCATTAACAACCTGAGATACGCTGATGATACAACTTTGCTTGCTGAAAGTGAGGATGACTTGAGGCACTTACTGATGAAGATTGAGGAACACAGTCTGCAGTATGGACTATATCTCAATATAAAGAAAACAAAAATCCTCACAACTGGACCAATAAGCAGCATCAAGATAAATGGAGAAAAGATTGAGGTTGTCAAAGAATTCACATTGCTTGGTTCTATAGTCGAGGCCAATGGAAGCAGCAGTCAGAACATTAGACAATGTGTAGCACTGAGTAGGTCAGCTGCAAAGGAACTCTTTCAAGTGCTGAGGAGCAAGGATGTCTCCTTGAGGACTAAGGTGCACCTGACACAAGCCATGATATTTCCAATCGCCTCATATGCATGTGAGAGCTGGACAATGAATAAGGAAGACAGAAGAACAGTTGATGCTTTTGAGTTGTGGTGCTGGTGAAGAATGCTGAAGGTACCATGGACTGCCAAAAGAACTAACAGATCTGTCCTGGAAGAAGTGCAGTCAAGATGCTCCTTGGAAGCGAGAATGGCCAGACTTCGTCTCACCTACTTTGGTCATGTTGTCAGAAGGGACCATTCCCTGGAGAAGGATGTCATGCTTGGCAAGGTGGAGGGTCAATGAAGGAGGGGAAAGCCTTGGATGAGATGGATTGACACAGTGGCTGTGACAATGGGCTCAAGTATAGCAAGGATCATGGAGCTGGCGTGGGATCAGGCGGTGTTTCGTTCTGCTGTGCATGAGGTCACTATGAGTCAGAAGCGACTCAATGGCACCTAACAACAACAACAACGAGTCAGAATTGACTTGAAGGCACACATCAAGCCTGTGGGATGTATGGACGGAGCTCAGATTTAGTGCTATGAGGTGTCCACAAGTACATTGCAAGTTGCTCCACCACAATGCCAGACAGACTCAGACAGGAGGAGAAGAGGCCAAAGTTCAAGGACCTTTTGTCCTGGGCCCTGCAACTATTAAAAATCAACCTGCTCTGCCCCTTTTCACCTCATCTGATCATAACCAATCATGATTCCTCATCATAGAAAATAGTTTTGAGGCAGGGACTAAAGGGGTAGGAAATAGAGGCCCTTGGTGCTGTTTACATTTTACCCAGATCCTCAGAGAATCTTCCCAGGATGACAAGACGCTGTGGATCTAGAAGGATACACTCATTACTTGATTTCTCCCAACCATCTCTTTCCCCAATTTTGTTATTTAATCAAGACTTGGCTTTCTTTCACACCATAGCTATGCTCTCAGACAAACAATCTTTTTCAAGAAGCAATGAAGTTTCATACTGGTACTTTGAGGAGGTCTTCTGAGCCCTGCAGGGGTTATCACCAGGCTTGGGGGCTGAGCCAACATATCAGCATGTGACCTCAGTCAAGTATGGGCCTCAGGGACTGCTTACCAACACATTACTTGGAGTTGTACTTTTCCTATACTGAGGTTCCTAGGGAAACTAAGCTATCCCTCTTTTTATTTTTCTTCTAAATTTTAATTATTTTGTTGTTGAGAATATACATAGCAAAACATACACCATTTCAGTAGTTTCCACATGTACCATTTAGTGACAATAATTACATTCTTCCAGCTGTGCAACCAGTCTCACCCTCTTTTTCTGAGTTGTTCCTCCCCCATTAGCATACACTCACTGCCCCCTAAGTTTCCTCTCTAAACTTTCAAAATACTGTTGTCAATTTGATCTCATACAGATCTGAAAAGAGAGTAATGCTCAAGGCAGGCCTTTTTTCTAGTTAAGCTAAACTATTGTTTGGTTTTAAGAAAATCCAGGAACTATTTTTGGTTTGAGGTTTAAAGATTATCTCAGAGCAATAGTTTCAGGAGTTCAACCAAAATTATCCAAGCTATTACAGTAACATCATAATTCATCTTCTTGTCTTTAGTCTTGCCCCTTTCAATCTATCACTCACAATGCTGCTAGAGTATTCTTTTTCTTTTTCTTAATTATGATTTGGGTGAAAGTTTACAGAGCAAATTGGTTTTCCACTCAACAATCAATACACATTATGTTTTGTGACATTTACTGCCATCCTCGCAATGTAACAGTATTCTTCCCACTTGTTCCCTATGCCTTTCCTTTCCCGTCATTCTTCCTTTCCATTCCCTAGCACCTTCCCAACTCTATCCCTGGTCAAATGTTGTCCTATTGATCTCATATGTTTGATTCTTCTAATGAGCACATAACCCCAATGTTACCATTCATTTTATAGGTCTGTCTATCCTTTGGCTTCCCGGAGACCCGGTCCCTCTCAGGAGAGTTGCTGTTGTTGTTGTTGTTATGTGCTGTCAAGTCGGCAAGGGCTTATCCATGAAGAAAGCAAGAGATCACTAAAAAGACAAGAAAAGAAGAGAAGACCAAAGTGGATGACAGAAGAGACTCTGAACCTTGCCCTTGAGCGGAGAATCGCTAAAGCAAATGGAAAAAATGAAAAGGTCAAAGAGCTGAACAGAAGATTTCAAAGAGCAGCTCGAGTAGACAAAGCCGATTACTATAATGAAATGTGCAAAGACCTGGAGTTTGAACACCACAAAGGAAGAACACGCTCAGCATTTCTCAAACTGAAAGAACTGAAGAAAAAATTTAAGCCTCGAGTTGCAATATTGAGAGATTCTATGGGCAAAATATTGAATGATGCAGGAAACATCAAGAGAAGATGGCAGGAATACACAGAGTCACTGTACCAAAAAGAACTGATCGATCTTCATCCATTTCAGGAAGTGGCATATGATCTAGAACCAATGGTAATGAAGGAAGAAGTCAAAGCTGCAGTGAAAGAACTGGCGAAGAATAAGGCTCCGGGAATTGATGGCATACCGATTGAGATATTTCAACAAACAGATGCCCCATTGGAGGCACTCACTCAGTTATGCCAAGAGATTTGGAGGACAGCTACCTGTCCAACTGACTGGAAGAGATCCATATTTGTGCCCATTCCAAAGAAAGGTGATCCCACAGAATGTAGAAATTATAGAACAATATCATTAATATCACATGCAAGTAAGATCTTACTGAAGATAATTCAGAAACGTTTGCAGCAGTATATTGATAGAGAACTTCCAGAGGTTCAAGCTGGATTCAGAAGAGGACGTGGAACAAGGGATATCATAGCTGTTGTCAGATGGATCTTGGCTCAAGGAAGGGAATACCAGAAAGATGTTTACTTGTGTTTTATTGACTATGCAAAGGCATTTGATTGTGTGGATCATGACAAATTATGGATAACATTGAGAAGAATGGGAATTCCCGAGCATTTGATTGTACTCATGAGGAATCCGTACCTTGACCAGGAGGCTGTCGTTCGAACAGAACAAGGGGACACTACATGGTTTAAAATCAAGAAGGGAGTGCATCAGGGTTGTATTCTTTCTCCACACTTATTCAATCTATATGCTGAGCAAATAATCCGAGAAGCTGGACTATATGAAGAAAAACATGGTATCAGGATTGGAGGAAGAATCATTAACAACCTGAGATATGCAGAAGATATGACTTTGCTTGCTGAAAGTGAGGATGACTTAAGGCACCTACTGATGAAGGTTGAGGAATACAGTCTGCAGTATGGATTATGTCTCAATATAAAGAAAACAAAAATCCTCACAAGTGGACCAATGAGCAGCATCACAATAAATGGAGAGAAGATTGAGGTTGTCAAGGAATTCATGTTGCTTGGTTCTACAATCGATGCCAACGGAAGCAGCAGTCAGGACATTAGACAACGTGTAGCATTGGAAAAGTCAACTGCGAAGGAACTGTTTCAAGTGCTGAGGAGCAAGGATATCTCATTGAGGACTAAGGTGCACCTGACACAAGCCATGATATTTCCAATCGCCTGGTATGCATGTGAGAGCTGGACAATGAATAAGGAAGACTGAAGAAGAGTTGATGCTTTTGAGTTGTGGTGTTGGCGAAGAATGCTGAAGGTACCATGGACTGCTAAAAGAACTAACAGATCTGTCCTGGAGGAAGTGCAGCCAGAATGCTCCTTGGAAGCAAGAATGGCCAGACTTCGTCTCACCTATTTTGGTCATGTTGTAAGAAGGGACCATTCCCTGGAGAAGGATGTCATGCTTGGTAGGGTGGAGGGTTAACGAAAGAGGGGGAGGCCTTCAAGGAGATGGATTGATACGGTGGCTGCGATGATGGGCTCAAGTATAGCAGGGATTGTAGGGCTGGCGCGGGATCGGGCAGTGTTTCGTTCTGCTGTGCATGGGGTCGCTATGAGTCGGAAACGACTCGACGGCACTTAACAACAACAACAACATCCTTTGGCTGCCAGTTGAATCATGAGGGTTAAGTTCAATTCCTAGTTTGAAAGGTAGCTAAAGGCCATATTCTTGAGCGTTCTACCAGCCCTTATCAGACCAGTAAGCCTGGTCTTTTGTTATGGTTTCGAGTTTTGTTACACTTTTTCCCTCACTCTATCAGGGACCTCTTATTGTGATAGCTTTCAGAGCAGTCAGCAATGGTAGCCAGGCACCATCTGGTTCTTTTGGTCTCAGAGTCATGGAGGCTGGGGTTCACAAGCTCCATTAGTCTTTTGGACTAATTGTTTCCTGTGTCTTTGATTTTCTTCACTCTCCTTTGCTCCAAATGGAGAGAAACTAGTAGTTTCACCTTACGTGACTGCTCACAAGCTTTTAAAACCCCAGTCAATACTCATTGAAGTAGGATATAGAACATTGTCTTTGTGGACTATGTTATGCCAATCGACCTTAGTGTCGCCTGGGACTATAGTCCTGCGCCTCCATACCCAGCAACTCACTCCCTCAAGGTGTTTGGTTATGATTAAGACATTTTCATAACTTTGTCCCTTGTGTGCTCTACTATATTCATGGATATATTTGCAGCCCATATAAATATATATGTAGAGGCAGCTTCTGCCAAACCTATTTATATTCATGGATGTAGGGTGAAATTCTATTCTTAATGCAACTGTTCCATCAACATTAACTCCCTACTTACTATCCCAGTAACCACCAATAAACTTTGATCACTAAACACTTGT
The DNA here is from genome assembly GCF_000298275.1 of Orycteropus afer afer. Taxonomy (NCBI): domain Eukaryota; kingdom Metazoa; phylum Chordata; class Mammalia; order Tubulidentata; family Orycteropodidae; genus Orycteropus; species Orycteropus afer. The sequence continues at coordinate 9,374,174 of NW_006921612.1, read as the reverse complement.
GTTTATCTTTTTATATAACTGAAGTCATACAATAGTTTTTTTTTTTTTTTTTTTTTTTTTTTGTCATTGGCTTATTTTGCTCACTCATCTATGTCAA
>NW_006921612.1:9345475-9372732 GCF_000298275.1 Orycteropus afer afer | reverse complement strand
TTATTTTGCTCACTCATCTATGTCAAGAAGTTTGGAAGATAGCTACCTGGCCAACCAAAAGGAAGAGATCCACATTTGTGACCATTTCAAAGAAAAGTGATTCAGTAGAATGCAGAAATTATTAAACAATATCACTAATATCACATGCAAGTAAAGTTTTGCTGAATAACTCAAAATTTGTTGCAGCAGTATGTTAATAGAGAACTGCCAGAAATTCAAGCTACATTCAGAACAGGACATGGGATGAAAAATATCACTGCTGATGTCAAATGGACCTTACTGAAAACAGAGACTATCAGGAAGATGTTTACCTGTGTTTTCTTGACAACACAAAAGCATTGAACTGTATGGGTCATAATAAATTATGAATAACATTGCAAAGAATGGGAATTCCAAAACATTTCATTGTGCTCCTGTAGAACCTGCACATAGAGCAAAAGACAGTAATTTGAACAGAATCAGCGGATACTGCATGGTTTAAAGTCAGGGAAGATGTGCATGAAGCTTGTATCCTTTCACCGTACTTATTCAATCTGTATGTTGAGGAAATAATCTGAGAAGCTGGATTTTATGGAGCAAAATGCAGCATCAGGATTGGAGGAAGACTTATTAACAACCTGCAATATGTAGATGACTGCTAACGGGGCAAGGAGGTGGCATCTTCTGACCTCCTCTAACTTCACAAGAGAAAGACAGAATCACCATCAACAGTCCAAGGCCTGTTTCTATGAGGCCAGACAAGCCTCCACCCCCAGCCCTCTTACCAACCTTGATACCAACCATCCCTCCCACAGCACCCACCGCCTCTCTGCTGGGTTCGATAATTTGCTGCAGTGGCCATACAGACTCACAGATTGTGGGTTTATTAGGTAAGCAACAGGCTAAAATTCAAGTTCAGGAATGTGCTCAGGATAGACTTCTTTGGTTAAGACAGTCTCCCTTCTGCCATGCCCTTAGACACACCTCTCTGGCCCTTGGCCTCTCAGCCTGGCCTCTGTATCTTTGGGCCAGGTAAGCCTGCTGCTTTGTCTCATGCCTCTTGGTTCCACTGCCACCATCTCTCAGCCAGGTGTTTCTCTCAGCCAGGCACTTTTCTCTTAGCTGGGCATTTCTCTCAGGAGTGCATCTCTCTCAGCTGGCAGTCAGATTCCTTTTGCCTCTGTTACGTTGTTATGTGCCGTCGAGTCGGACCCGACTCATAGTGACCCCTCCTTGGATTTCCAAGACAGTATCACTACAGAAGTAGATTGCCCCATCTTCCTTCTGAGGAGTGGCTGGTGGGTTTGAACCGCCAGCCTTCTGGTTAGCAGTCAAGTGCCTTAGGCACTATGCTACCAGAGTTCCTCCTTCTGCCTCTAGGAGGGCTCATTTGGAGCCTTGCAGAATGGCAAAATGAACCAATCCTGACATCAGAGTGCTAACCACCTAAGAGAGAGCAGACTTTCCTAGAAGATTACCATGCAGCTCTAACAGAAATACTCCAGGTGGATGACTTTAACAATCAGGAGTTTAAATTGCCTGGTCCCACCCAGTAATCCAGTGGGAGTTACAAAGACTAGGCTATAAAAGCCATACCATGCAACTGACTATACCTCAATGACACAACCTGGCTTGCTGAAAGTGAAGAGGACTTGAAGCACTTACTAATGAAGATCAATGACTACATCCTACAGTATGTATTACACCGCAACATAAAGAAAATAAAAATCCTCACAACTGGAACAATAAGCAATATCATAATAAGTGGAAAAAACATTGAAGTTGTCAAGGATTTCATTTTACTTGGATCCACAGTTAATGCCCATGGAAGTAGCAGTCAAGAAACCAAATGACATATTGCATTGGGCAAATATGAGACAAAAGAGCTCTTGAATATATTAAAAAACAAAAATGTCACTTTGAGGATTAGGGTGCCCCTGCCCAGCCATAGTATTTTCAGTAGCCTCATGCAAAAGTGGGTCAATGGTAAATAAGGAAGACCAAAGAAGAACTGGTGCCTTTGAATTATGGTGTTCGTGAAGAATATTGAATATACCCGGACTATCAGAACAAAGAACAAATCTGTCTTGGGAGGTGTACAACCAGATGCTCCTTAGAAGCAAGGATGGTGAGACTTCATGTACTTTGGACATGATTTTAGGAGGGACCAGTCTATGGAGAAGGACATCATGTTTGGTAAAGTAGAGGGTCAGCAAAATAGAAGACCCTCAAAGAGATAGGTTGACACAGTGGCTGCAATAATTGGCTCAAAAATAACAACGATTGTGGGGATGACACAGAACTGGGCAGTGTTTCATTCTGATGTACATAGATAGGGTCATTATGAGTCAAAACTGACTCAATGGCACTTAACAATAACATCTTCAAGCTCCAGCCGTACTGTAGCATGTATCAAGACTTCATTTCTCCTAGTGGCTGAATAACATTCCATTGTATACATGTATCACATCTTGTTTATCCATTCTTCTGTTTCTGGGCACTTAGGTTGTTTCCACCTTTTAGGTATTGTACACAGTACTGCAGTGAACACTGGTGTACAAGCCTCTGTTTGAGTCACTGCTTTCAAGACTTTTTGGTGTATACCTAGGAGTGGAATTGCTGGGTCATATGGTAATTCTAATTCTAGTTTTTTGAGGAACCACCACATTATTTTCCACAAAGACTATACCAGTTTGTATTCCTACCAGCAATGGATAAATTTCCAACTTTCCACATCCTCACCAACATTTGTTAGTTTCCGCTTTTTTTTTTTTTTTGAGAAAAATTTTAACCATCTTAGTGGGAGTGAAATGATGTCTCATTTTGGTTTTGATTTTCATCTCTCTGATAGCTATTGAGGAGCTCTGGTGGCATAGTGCCTAAGGCATTTGACTGCTAATCAGAAGTTAAACCTACCAGCCAGTCCTTGGAAGGAAGACCGGGCAATCTACTTCTGTAGTGATACTGCCTCAGAAACCCAAGGAAGAGTCACTATGAGTCGGATCCACTCGATGGCAGTGAGTTTTTTTGTTTTTTTTTTTTTTTTTTAATAGCTATTGATGCTATGGGAGCTCTGGTAGCATAGTGCCTAAGGCACTTGACTGCTAACCAGAAGGCTGGCGGTTCAAACCCATTAGCCACTCCTCAGAAGGAAGATGGGGCAATCTACTTCCGTAGTTATACTGCCTTGGAAACCCAAGGAGGGGTCACTATGAGTCGGATCCAACTGGATGGTACATAACAACAACAACAACAACATTGATGCTATGTGTTTGGTGGGTATTTGAATGTCTTCTTTGGTGAAATGTCTATTCAAGTTCTTTGCCCATTATATAATTGGATTATTTGTCTTTTTTTTTGTCAAACTGTCAAAGTTTTATGTATAATTTGGTTATTAGATTCTTGTTGTCTATGTGGTTTCCGAAGATATTCTCCCATTCTAGGTAGCTTGTCTTTTCACTATTTTGGTAAAGTCTTTTGATGAACAAAAGTTTTTAATTTGTATGAGGTCCCACTTATTTATTTTGTCTCTTGCTCTTTGTGCTTTTGTTATTATATTAGACAACCCCTTGTTAAAAGCTAGGCCTGACAGCAATGCCCCTGCTTGCTCTTCTATGAATTTTATGGTTTTGGTTTGCACATTTAGGGCCTTAATCCATTTTGAATTTGTTTTTATGTATGGTGTGAGGCACGGATACTATTTCATTTTTCTGCATGTGCTAATCCAATTTTCCGAGCATCATTTATTGAAGAGACTCTCATTTTCCATCGAATGGACTTAGTGCCCTTGTCAAAAATCAGTTGACCATAGATGTTTGGTTTATTTCTGGACCCTCAATTCTATTCCACTGGTCTATATGTCTATTGTTATACTAATACCAGCCTGTAGGTATATAGTATGTTTTAAAATCAAGAAGTCCTCCCACTTTGTTCTCCTCTTTCAACACTGTTTTAGCTATTTGGGGCCTCTTGCCATTCCATGTAAAGTTGAGCATTGGTTTACTAAGCCATCCCTCTTACCACAGGCCTCTGCAGGCAGCTAGTGCTTGAGGGCTGATATTTCTTTCCTCATTGGGACTCTACCACATCCCTAGACAGCACTGCCTGAAAAGACTAGGCAAAACACAAACCACTTAAGGCAGACTTGCACAGACTTCTCTCAGGTCATGAGGAGTGTTGAGTTTCAGCCAACTTGTGACTCACTGAGGCTAGAACCCTTAACCCACCAGTCTGCCCTGCCCTTTATCATCCCTGTGCCATCTCCTCCCTTTTCATTAGCCTCACAGCCCTACCTGGCTTAGCTCAGTAGGATCTGCAGAAATAACAATGCACAGAATTATGTGCCTTTTCCAAACCTTATACAGGTTCCAGGACTCCACAGGTATCACTCCTCTAAGCTGTCATCACAGAGCTGTACTCATCACCTCAGCAGTGAGAATGCTGCCTGCTTGGTGAAGAGCCAGGACCTTCATTACAGTGGCATCTACTCAATTGCCTCAGCTCCTTCTCAATGAATCATCAGCTCAATCTCCTTTTCCCAGGCCCTGCTCCTTCCAGCACCTCCAGTCTAATATTTATGACACCAGCCTTTCCTCAGGAACTTCACAGCTGGTGTTTCTGCCAGCAGCAGCCTCACCCCATCACACTGTCACTTTCAGTAGCTGAAGTAACTTGCCAACACCCGAGGAGAATGGGTAGCCTATTGTGCCATACAGCGTCCATGCAAATATTTCTGGTGCCTCAGGGCCCAACAGTGCAAAGGTTCAGAACTTCCCCACAGTATCTTCCTTACCAGATACTGATTTTAAACAAACAACAATAACCTAGGTCCTGCTTGGCCTTCAGAGACATTGTCTCCTGAGTACTCCAGATACTTTTTTGTGATGTATTCACTCCAAGGAGTTTAGGATTTCTTGATGTCTCAGGTTTCCCCTTTCGTATGCTGTCTCTCATCTTTATTCATATGCCTATTATTCCTATTCCAGAGAACTTCAGCCACATACAATCTATTCTTTTTCTAAAAAATCCAGTAGTATTATTCCCATAAATAAAAGTTGTGGGAAAATGTGGTGACATTTAACTACTGTACGTGTATAACAATGTGTAAGGAAAGTGTGCCAGAAGAAGCTTACTCCATGCCCATGACCCTGCATGATCCCATGTTGTTGTTGTTGTTATGTGCCGTCGAGTCGGACCCGACTCATAACGATCCCTCCTTGGGTTTCCGAGGCAGTATCACGATGGAAGTAGATTGCCCAGTCTTCCTTCCGAGGAGTGGCTGGTGGGTTTGAACCTCCAGCATTCTGGTTAGCAGGCAAGTGCCTTAGGCAGTACGCTACCAGAGCTCCTTAGGCACTACACATAAGACATCTGAAATGATTAGTTTGATCCCAAAGAAAAAACTTGACATTTACCTTCATCTCAGACTTCCATATTATGACCTCAACTCTTTAACTTTACTATCATCCTCAGAAGGATATTGTAAGACTATCCCTAACTACTGAAATCCTCTGTCTCTAAAAATGGCCACAGCAATCTTCCCATCCTACGTAGAGTCTGACTTTTGCCGCTTTTCCCATCAAGAGGAGGAATCTATTCTCCCTTCTCTTGATCCTGGGTTAGCCTGTGACTTGTTTGGACAATAAAGTTTGACAGAAATAATGTTATGTGATTTTTAGCAGCCTCCATTTTCACACCTTTGGAAGGCAGAAACTCAGGGTAAATTGCTGAATGATGAGAGACTTTGTGGAGAGATAGAGAGAGGCCACATGGAAGAGAACCAAGGTGCCCCAGCCAACATCCAGTACGAAGACTCCAGATGTGTAGTGAGGCCATTTTTTGATCCTCTAGCTCCAGTTGAGCCATCCTGATTTCCTGACCCACAGAACTGTGACCAGTAAAATGGTATTATCTGAAGCCACTGTGTCTTGAAGGCCTTTGTTATACAGTAACAGCTCACTAAAACATCTTTATTCAGGCTTGAATCGTTTCTTGGATTCTAATTTCCCAGTGTTTTTGTTTTTGTTTTCTGCTTTTCCTGTTTTATGACCTTCCTAAGTCATTGCTCACTGCTTCTCCAGAAGTCCAGTTGGTAACAGCCAAACAATCTGTGCACTGTCGTCTTATTACAAAACCTATTTATCTTCCTTAAATATTCCAGAGCAGTAAAACCAAAAATATTATCAAGTTACTTTGGCTAGAGTTATCAAATAGCCTTTCCACAAGCATTTAACTTCTTCATTTCCCTGACTTGAGTTTAAAGAAAAAAAACATATGTACAGAATACTTGGAAGGTCTACTTTTTGGTAAAATGTTATATATTCATCACTTTTCTTCTTTCTGCCAGTATCTTCCCCAATTTCAGGCATTCAGTGCCTCAGATGGGTCCTCATTCCTCTACCCCCTTACTTCAGTATCCCCAGACTTTCCTGATAGCTCCTTTCCCTTATCCAATTTAGCTGTTGTTTGACAGAGCACAATTCATTTATCTATTATTCAATCAAATCAAACCTCATTAGTAATCAACAAATATTTGTTTTATGAGCTCTGCTTGGTAGAGATTCTCTGAGGCCAAGGCTCTTCCCTAACTCTCCCCTTCCAACCACATGACTTCCTATTATGACATTCTCACCTTTTCCAAATGTCCTGCCCTGTCCAGTGTAACATTTTTCTCATCCTTCACTGGAACCCCCACACGAACAGCCAATCAAAGTCTGCCAATCATTAGTCCTGTTCTTTCCACAGTACATAGGAACAGAAGGCAGGACACACACATGGCCATGTTACTTTTTTTAAAGTAGGTTTATTAATAATTAACAAAAATATTTAGCACCCAATAATTCAATTTTAGGCAACTGGATGATGCAAACAGTTAAACGCCCAGCTACTAGCCAAAAGGGTGGCAGTTCAAACCTACTCAGAAGTGCCTCAGAAGGCAGGCCTCATGATCTGCTTCTGAAAGATCACAGCCTTGAAAACTATGGAACAGTTCTACTCTGCACACAGGGGGCTGCCATGAGTTGGAATCGGTTTGATGGCAATTAACAACAATAATTCCATTTTATTCATTCGTTAAATGTCCACTCAATCACATAACTAGGAAAACCATGCAAGACATAAATAAATAAACCATGGTTCTTGACCTTGAAGAGCTCACCATCTGGTAAGGAAGACAGACACAGACCTGGGGAAAATTTACAATGCAGTGTGATCAGAGGTAGAGCAGCAGTGAACACAGGTGCTGTGGGAGCGAGGGGAGGGATACCCCCAGGGGGCAGATTAAGAGGGCTTCATACTGAAGGGCACACTTGAGCTGGCCCTTGAAGGATGAGCTGCCAGAAAGAGAAGGAAGAAACAAGGAGGCAGAGGGAACAAGGGAGGCCAGAGCCAGGAAAGAGCCTAACTCGTTGAGGACTCCTGAGCGAGCCTGGAGGATAAGGGAAAAGGAGCCAGGAAAGGTGTACTGAGATCAGGTTTTTTATAGGCATAATTTCCCTGAGTTTATTTCTTTACAGGAGTCCCCAGATTACGAATGAGTCCCATTCCTAAGTCTATTTTTAAACCAAATTTGTACATAAGTGGGAACAGTTAGGTATGGTTCATATGTAACCTCAGTTAGGCAAATGTTTGCCTTAGTGTCTAGTATATAGTGTACCTATCTATGCAAATAGAAATAATCCAATAGCTAATCTTACAGTGGATCAGCCTCAGGGTCAAGACTAGAGTGAGAGCTTGAGACCAGTGAAGCTCTGAATGCACAATTTAAGGAAGTGTAAAAACTCAGAGATCAAGATAATTATATTATAATGCAATAGTTTTAAAAAATCAATGTTAATGAAAACACCTGATGAATGAAATATCAGATTTTCACATAAAGTCAGGATCAGTATTATTGATTATTCATTTTGCCTCTGGCCCCAAGATGTCTCAGCACTGCATTGTTACCTATCCTATCCTTAATTAAATTTTGACATTTTTCTCACAATGAATTTTTTTAGCATAAACTTTTATTTCTTATATATTGCATTGGGAGCTTGGTGGTGTAGTGTCTAAGGTATTTGACTGCTAACCAGAAGGCTGGCAGTTCAAACCCATCAGCCCCTCCTCAGAAGGAAAATTAAGCAATCTACTTCTGTGGAGATAATGCCTCCGAAACCCAATTCACTAACAATGGAAACCCAAAGAGAGGTCACTATGAGGCAGAATCAATTCAATAGCAGTGAGTTGCATTAAAACCTTATTTTACCAGGTGTTTTTTGATAGACTATTTTAACCCACAAAAGTACCTAGAAAGGTGGTAATTCAGGCAAGACTGATAATGAGAAAACTACCATTTATAGGGAGCTTTCCATGTTCCCAGCATCCTGCTAAAGCCCTTACATGCACTATTTCATTTAATCTTCACAATCCTTAGTATCCCCTTCTTTAAAATAAGTAAACTGAGGCTCAGAAAGGTCATTATGCTTTGCCAAGTTCACTTCATTAGGAAGTAGAGTCAGGATTTCAACCCAGGAACCTCTGACTTCGAACAACGTGTTCTCAATCACCATGTTATACTGCTACAAGCTCTAGAGTCAGACAGTCGGCCACTGTTTAGTTATCCTTGTGCTTGTAATTCAAAGTTTCTGAGTCTGTTTCCTTGTCTGTATGATGAAGATATTAACACCTGCCTCATAGGAACGTTACAGCAATTTGATAAAATGAAATACAGACAGCATCTGATTCAATCTTTCAAATGCAGATTGTCAGTAACTGTTAGCTATGAAGATACATAGTAAAAGCAATGCCTAGGTTAAGAGGATTACTATAAAATCTCATAAACTAAATTATGTTTTGCAAATCCTGTCTACATTTGTAATCCTATTACTCCCAAGTTACCTTGCTCATACTGTGAAACAGATAGAAGCAACTTGTCCAATATAGAGTTCTATACCATCCCATTTTTTAAATGACAGATTTAAATAAGATTTGTGTACACCAAATCCTAAAGTGAATTATTTTTGCAAGTTTTATATTAATTAATTTAGTTTTTTATTATCTGACAGAGGACAGATAGAATGTATATTCTCTATTATACATTTCAGAGATAGTTTCTATTTAGTTGTTTAAAATGTTCATTTGGAATGAAGTATTTCAGATCATTATTTTTGTTACTTTCCTAAGCTACCCTCATTTTCATTCTTAAATTGTAACTTTTTAATTGTTCACAAATAAGGGTATTTGTGCAATTGTTTTTACCAGTAATCCTCTTTATTTTATTTCTAGGGAAACATGTGATAAAGAAAAAGTTAATGAGGACAGTCTGTACCAAAAGTTCACTCATATTTGTCTTGATCTCAAGCAAATTTTGTTCCTCTAAATTCCCTCTGTCTATTCAAAATTAAAGATATTTTTTTAATTAAGTATATCAGGAGCTAGAATTTTCTTCATAGTGAATGCTGTTCAACATCCTTTTCCTCTGTGATCTAAGGTACAAATCAAATTTAAATGCCGAGGCTTAAAGCTGAATTAGGAACACAAGGAATGTGTGTGTGTATCCTGCTGGAAGTCACACTGTGTGCAGGAAGTTGTAGTTATGAAGAGGGCTGGACCTCTGCAGAAGCTGAGCAGTACATGCCTGAATAAACCTAGGCTTATCAAAAGGAGGTGTGAGGAGATGAGTCTGGTAATTAATTGGATTATATATTTCAAAGGGAAAGGGAGGAAGAAACACCAGCACTATTGGTGCCTCAACACTTTTCTTAAAGGCACAGACAGAAATGTGATAGCCACTGGGTAGATCCACCAAATGGCCCCTCAAGTGGCTGCTTTGGGACTTTGTTGTTGTTGTTGTTAGCTGCCATCGAATATCTCACCCAGATTCATGACAACCGCATGCACAACAGAATTAAATGCCGCTGGACCCTGCAACATCCCGAAGATCAAATGTGGATTGAACTATAGTAATTCACTGAGTTTCCATTGGTTGGTTTTCAGAAGTAGATTGACAGTCCTTTCCTCCTGGGACCTCTGGTGGCATAGTGTCTAAGGTATTTGACTACTAACCAGAAGGCTGGCGGTTCAAACCCACCAACCACTCTGTGGAAGGGAAGATTGGGCAATCTATTTCCATAGAGATACTTCCTCAGATCAACCTGAGGGCAGTGAGGTTTCTTTTTTTTTTTTTTTTGGTTCTTCTTAGTCATGTTGGTCTCAAAGCGCCACTAAAATCTGTTCAGCATTATAGCAACATGCAAGCCTCCACTGACAGACAAGCTGCACATGAGGTACGTGGACAGGAATTGAACCTAGTCTCCTACATGGAAGGCCAGAAATCTATCACTGAACCGCCAATGCTCACGAGACTGTGCCTGCAATCCCTCTTTTCTTTGGGAATGGAGACGTCCAGCTCTCAAGGCAGCTTTCTCCCGTGCATACGGTTCTCCTTTATAACCAATTGGACAATCCTACTTCCGTAGTGATAACTGCCTCGGAAACCCAAGGAGGGGTCGCTATGAGTCGGGGCCGACTCGACGGCAAATAACAACAACAACAACAACAACAATTACTTGTTAGCAAGTTATAGCCAAGATTCATACTTGTCTTGATCTCAAGCAAACTCTTGAGATGCAAGATGTTTTTTTGTTTTTTTTTTTGCTATCATCACTGACTCCTTCCTAACTTTTCAAGATAATTGTCATTTCAGATGAAGTTTCTTGCACTTGATCCTAAGCTAAGAAATAAACTTATTTTCAGAGTTTAAGGAAGATTTTCCAATTTCTCATAGAGGTTCTGATTTCAACTAAATTAAAGTAAAACTTTCCACAAGCAATTAAATAGCTAAAATGTATATTTCAATGAAAGTGAATGGATTTAGTTCTGCAGACCTGAAAATATAACAAATATAACACACATGAGAATCCGGGGTTGCAGAGAGCAAAGGCCACATGGATATTCACCCCAAGGGACAGAGTAGAACTTGCCCTTCTGCTATTTACCTTCACAATACCAGAATATTCTCTAGGGACTGAAGCAGCCGCACTGTGGCTGACCACACGTTGTGAACTGATTTGCTTTCGCAACTACCAGATAACCCCTTGTGAGCCAGGAGCCAGAGTTCTCCCTTCAAAGCCTACAAATGCTTACTGGAGTGGAACATAAAGGGGAAAAGCTCAGAGGAAAGGTTTTCTCCCATCTGTGACCCTGAAAGTGACCCAGTTGTAGCCTGCAGGGATGGATGGAAAGATTTAGGCAAGAATCACAGAACTGGGAGGACAAAAAGTCACACTCTGTCTCTATATCGTGGTAGAAAGCCTGCTCCATTCAGCATCAGGAAAGCTGTATTCAAGTCTGACGGCATGCCTGGTGTATTGCGGAGGTCTGTTCTGAGCTCCCATTTCCTCCTAGGAAAGACCTGGCTGAACAGCTTGGGGACTGATGTGTTGCCATGATATGCCTCCCGCCTTCTGCACGACAGCAAGCATTCCCTGACCAGGCTCTTTCTCTTCCACTTTCTCCAAGGTGTCCTCCACACAGCGTCCAGTGAGGCTCTGAAGAGTGAAATCTTACCCCGTCACTCATCTGCTTTCCAACCACCACTGACTATCTTATACCAAGCACTTAACTGCAGGGAGTGCCACTGCCCACAGGTCAGCTCCACAGTCCTGAGTCCTTTGGATTTGACCTGGCCTGAAGTTCTGGTTTTAATCAGTCATGTGGTCGAACCAGGTGGGTAAGGCTCTTTAAAGATTCCCACCAACAACACCATTTCACCCTTCCCTTTCCCTCTGCTTGAATACCCTACCCAGCACACAGACTACCAATTGGGAAAATAATAGTACCCACTGCAAAGGACTGTTGTGAGGAAGGAGTACATTAGGTAAACCACCTAATGCATTTATGACAGTCCCTGGCTTGGGAATTTACATACTATCATTATAATTATTTTAATTACTCATTATACCTACTTATCTTCTAAGATCCCTCTCCCCAGAAAGTCTTAACCCATATCCTATACTCTCCAAGCTGGTTTCAGCCTCCTGCTCTGGGCTTCCCAACACCCCAGGCTTGCATCTCTCTTAGAACTTGAAATTTTGCATTATAAACATACTTGTTCATCAGCCTCACCTACAAACTTATACTTTTCATCTTTGCTTCCTATGCTGCTCTCCTAGTGTTTGGCATTGAAAACACACACAATAACAACAAAAAAGCCAGTGGCCACTGAATTAATTCAAACTCATGGTGACCCATAAATGCTGACATTTAATAAATGAATAAATGAACATTTCTATACTATAGTGAACACACAGATATTAGTTTACTGTTGTACCTCTTCTGAAAAACATTTGCCAACACTAACTCAACATCCGGTTCCCCTGTGCTTGGAGGCTCTGGTTATCAGAGAATTACTATTTGTCTAACCATCCCAGTCTCTGCTGCAGCTTTACTTCATTCCTGTCTTAAATCTGAAGCAGAGCCAGAGTGACCTTATTGTGATTCACACAACCATACTTCACTCACTTTAAGATTCTCTCCATTCACCCCAGAAAACTGACTATCTGATTGTAACTTGGTCTGACAATTTCCATTAACTTGCTCAGAAAACAGAAGGGTTAAATTTTCCCTAGGTCTCTAGATGGCACAAATGGTTAGGTACTTGACTATTAGCCAAAAGCTTGGCTGTTCAATCCCAGCCAGAGGCACCTCAGAAGACAGGCCTAGAGATCCACTTCCAAAAGGCCACAGCCATGAAACCCGATGGAGCACAATTGCACACATGGGGTCTCCATGAATTGGAAATGACTCAATGGCATCTAAAAACAACAACAATAACATATCCTTTCTCAGAAAGAATCTCAGGTTTGAATTATCTGGTCCCAAGTGCAACTTAGGGGAGCTCTAGTGGTGTAGTGCCCAAGGCATTTGACTGCTAACGAGAAGGCTGGCAGTTCAAACCCACCAGCCACTCCTCAGAAGGAAGGTTGGGCAATCAATTTCCATAGTGATACAGCCTTGGAAACCCAAGGAAGTGTCACTATGAGTTGGATCCAACTCCATGGCAGTGGCAGTGCGTTTGGTTCTCTTTTTTTAGTGCAACTTAACTGCTATTCTTGATGACCCAATTTGTTTTCTTTCAGTCTGACACGGATAGTGACACGGACCAAAACTGGCTTGAAGTGTGTTATAAAGCAGTATTCTCAGACATGGGACATTTCTTGCATTGGATTTAAGAAGTGCTGAGCAGTTTTCTGCAGAAAAGGAAATGAGAAGGCTAAAACTTTTCATGTTGTTTTTGTCATTACGTGCCGCCAGTGCATTCTGACTCACTGAGACCCCATGGACAACAGAATGAAACACTGCCCTGTCCTGCGCCATCCTCACAATCCTTGCTATACTTGAACCCTTTGTTGCAGCCACTGTGTTAATCCATCTTTTTTGAGGGTCTTCCCCTTTTTCTCTGACCCTTGACTTTACCAAACTTGATATCCTTCTCTAGGGAATGGTCCCTTCTGACCACATGACAAAAGTAGGTGAGATGAAGTCTGGCCATTCTTGCTTCTAAGGCACATTCCTGCTGCACTTCTTCCAGGATAGAAAAATATTTGAAGATTACCATTCATTTACCCCTGAACTTTCCCCTAAATAAATAACTTCATATGCCTGCAAAAGCTGGACTATGAATAAGGAAGACCAAAGAAGAATTGACGGTTTTGAATTATGGAGTTTGCAAAGAATAGTGAATATACCATGAACTGCCAGAAAAACAAAGAAATCTGTCTTGCAGGAAGTACAACCAGAATGCTCCTTAGAAGCAAGAATGTCAAGACTTCATCTCACATGCTCTGATCATGTTATCAGGAGGGAACAGTCCCTGATATGCTTCTCCAGGGAATGGTTCCTTCTGACAACATGACCAAAGTGGGTGAGACAAAGTCTGACCATTCTCACTTCCAAGGAGCATTCTGGCTGCACCTCTCCCAGGACAGCTTTGTTAGTTCGTTTAGCAGTCCACGGTACTTTCAGCATTCTTTGCCAAAACTACAACTCAAAAGCATCAATTCTTCTTCTGTCTTTCTTATTCATTGTCCAGCTCTCACATGCATATGAAGCGACTAAAAATACCATGGCTTGTGTCAGGCACACCTTCCTCTTCAAGGAGGTATCATTGCTCTTTGGCACTTGAAAGAGGTCTTTTATAGAAGATTTGCCCAATGCTATATGTTGTCTGATGTCTTAACTGCTGCTTCCATTGGTGTTGATTATAGAACCAAGTAATATGAAGTCTTTGACAACTTCAATCTTTTCTCCATTTATCGCGATGCTGCTAGTGGTCAAGTTCTGAGGATTACTGCTTTCTTTATATTGACGTATAATCCATACTGCAAACTGTAGTCTTCAGTCCTCATCAGTAAGTGCTTCAAATCATCCTCACTTTCAGCAAGCAAAGTTGTGTCATCAGAATATCGCAGGTTGTTAATGAGTCCTCCTACAATCCTGATGCCATGTTCTTCTTCATATAGTCCAGCTCTCAGATTATTTGCTCAGCATACAGATTGAATAAGTACAGTGAAAGGATATAAGCCTGATGCACTCCCTTCTTGATTTTAAACCATGCAGTATCCCCTTGTTCTATTTGAACAACAGGGTCCTGGTCTATTTACAGGTTCTTCATGAGTACAATTAAGTGTTCTGGAATTCCCATTCTTCTCAATGTTATCCACAATTTGTTATGATCCACACAATCAAATGCATTGGCATAGTCAATAAAACACAAGTAAACATCTTTCTGGTATTCTTTGCTTTGAGCCAAGATCCATCTGACATCAGCAATGATATCCCTCATTCCATGTCCTCTTCGGAAGCCAGCTTGCATTTCTGAAAGTTCTCTGTCAATATGCTGCTGTAACCGTTTTTTAATTATCTTCAGTAAGATTTTACTTGTGTGTGATATTAATTATATTGTTTAATAATTTCCACATTCTGTGGGATCACCTTTCTTTGGAATGGGTACAAATATGGATCTCTCCAGACAGTTGGCCAGGTAGCTGTCTTCCAGATCTCTTGGCAAAGCCAAGTGAGTGCCTCCAGTGCAGCATCTGTGTGTTGAGACATATCAAAGGGTATTCCATCAATTCCTGGAGCCTTGTTTTTCACCACTTCAATGCATCTTCAACTTCTTCCTTCAATACCATTGGTTCTTGATCATCTGCCACCTCCTAAAATGGATGAACATAGACCAATTCTTTTTGGTGCAGTGACTGTTTATTCCTTCCATCTTCTTTTGATGCTTCTGGCATCATTCAATATTTTGGCATAGAATCTTTCAATATTGCAACTCAAGGCTTAAATTTTTTCCTCAGTTCTTTCAGCTTGAGAAATGCTGAGCATGTTCTTCCCTTTTGGTTTCTAACTCCAGTTTTTGCACATTTCATTATAGTAATTGGCTTTGTCTGCTTGAGCTGCTCTTGAAAATCTGTTCAGCTCTTTTATCTTGTCATTCTACCATTTGCTTTAGCTACTCTCCACTCAAGGGCAAGTTTCAGAGTCTTTTCTGATATCCATTTTGTCCTTTTCTTCTTTTCTTGTCTTTTTAATGACATTTTGCTTTCTTCATGGATGATGCTCTTGATGCCATCCCACAATTCCTCTGGTTTTCGGTCACTGGCGTTCAATGCATCAAATCTATTCTTTAAATGGTCTCTAAATTCAGGAAGGATATATTCAAGGTCATGTTTTGGCTCTCATGGACTTGTTTTAATTGTCTTCAACTTCCACTTGAACTTGCATATGAGCAGTTGATGGTCTGTTCCACAGTCAGCTCCTGGCCTTACTTTGGCTGAAGATATTGAGCTTCTCCATCACCTCTTGCCACAGAGGTAGTCAATCTGATTCCTGTGTACTCCATCTGGTGATATCCACATGTATAGCTGCCATATATGTTGTTGAAAAAGGGTATTTGCAATGAATAAGTCATTGGTCTTGCAAAATTTTATCATGCAATCTCCAGCATCATTTCTATCACCAAGGCCAAATTTTCCAACTACCGGTGATTTGTCTTTGTTTCTAGCTTTTGCATTCCAATCACCAGTGATAATTAACACATCTTAATGCATGTCTGGTCAATTTCAGACTGCAGAAGTTGGTAGAAATCTTCAATTTCCTCATCTTTGGCTTTGTTGGTTAATGTGCAAATTTGAATAATAGTAGTATTAACTGGTCTTCCTTGTAGGCTTATAGATATTATCCTATCACTAGTACACAGTACTAGTATCGCTAGTACACAGCATTGTACTTCAGGATAGATCTTGAAACATTCTTTGTGATGATGAATGCCTCATCATTCCTCTTCAATTTGTCATTCCCAGCATAGTAGATCATATGGTTGTCTGATTCAAAATGGCCAAAACCAATCCATTTCAGTTCACTAATGTCCCAGATATCAGTCTTTATGCATTCCATTTCATTTTTGACAACTTCCAATTTTCCTAGATTCATACTTCGTACATTCCATGTTTTGACTATTGATGGATGTTTGCAGCTGTTTCTTCTCATTTTGAGTCATGGTATGTCAGCAAATGGAGGTCCTGAAAGCTCTAATTTACCCATGTCATTAAGGTTGGTTCTACTGTGATGAGTCAGTTCTTTCCCAATCATTTTGTTTGCCTTCTGACCTGAGGGGCTCATCTGCCAGCACTGTATTAGATAACGTTTCAGGGCCATTCATAAAGTTGTCCAGTAATATTTCAGACAGTGTTTCACTGGTATTCATAAGGTTTTCCTTGGCCAATTCTTTAAGAAGTAGATGGCCTCTTCCTTCTTCAAGTCTGTCTCAGTCTGGAAACTCTGCTGAAATCTGTCCAATATGGGCAACCCTGCTGACATTTGAAACACCAGTGGCACAGCCTCCAGCCTCACTGCAACACACAAGCCACCACAGTATGACAAACTGACAGACAAGTTCATTTCTGCTTCCTGGCCTTCCCCCTGCCTGTTCCAGCCATCCACCCTTGCTCTCGCTTCCTGCCTGGGGGCTCTCCTCCTTACCAGTTCCAGCCATCCACCCTGGCTTCCCACTTTCTGGTAAAATAGAAGGTCAGCTACATAGAAGAAGACCCTCAACGAGATGGATTGACACAGTGGCTGCAATAATGGGCTCAAGCCTAGCACAAGACTAGGCATTGTTTCATTGTGTTGTACATACGGTCACTATGAGTCAGAACTGACTTGGCACCTAAAAACAACAACAATTTATTTAATCTTTCTTCAAAAGGATCATTTACTCAGCAAGAGGAGAAGTTTTCATACCATTCAAAAAGGCAATGAGGGAACTGGCTGTATCCTGAGTGAATAAAAATTCAGTATGATTTATGGGTAAGGTTGTTGCATAGGTGGAAGAAGGAACTAAACATTAAGACTTTCACTTTAGTGCAAATTTCAGTGGTGCATGCCTCCTGGAGCAAATTCTCAACTTCCTGATTAATCATAGACTACCTCTGAAAATGCTAATTTTCACTAGGTGATAAATCAGAAATTCCAGGACATTGTAGTAGTGCTTTCTGGGCATAAACTTCCAAAAGAATGACATTAAAGCTAATGAAAAAGAAAATGTGCTGCCTCCCCACTCTTTCTGTAATGGCAACAATAACTTTTAAAATTAAGAACAGTGATAATAAGGAGATTTTCCAGAGAACAGTATCTTTGGGCAATACAACAGCAAAATATATTCTATCCTCAGTCATTATAACAATTTACATAGCAGCTATACTCTGCCAGCTTTTACTTTTGCCTTGCCTTGGGAAATTAATAGGAGCTCTGATGGCATAGTGCCTAAGGCATTTGACTGCTACCAGAAGGCTGATGGTTCAAACCCACCAGCCACTCCTCTGAAGAAAGGTTGGGCAATCTACTTCCATAGTGATACAGCCTCGAAAACCCAAGGAGGGGTCGCTTTGAGTCAGATCTGACTCTATAGCACTGTGTTTTTGGGAAATTAATAAGTCAAGAACCATAATAGAAAACTTCTAATCTTTCAGTCTTCTTGTTATTATTATTATTACTATAGTTCCCATTGAGTTGATTTCCACTCATAGCCACCCCATGTGACAGGGTATACCTCTCCCCTAGTGTTTTCTTGGCCATAATCTTTATGGGAGCAGATTTTCAAGTCTTTGTCCCATGAAGTGACTGGGTAGGTTCAAATTGCCAACCTTTTGTTTAACAGCGATTGCTTAACTGTTTGCACCACCAGGACTCCTTCACACTTATAATGCCTGCCAGTTTGGCAAGATATTGATTAAAGCAACAAGGTACTAGCTTGTTTGCACTTTTTTTCTCCCTGCACAAATTAGAGGGGCTGTGTGATTCTCTCATCTCCATTCATTTACTGTCCAAAGGCACTAGTTAGTCAGCAAATCTAGTGCCTGAGACCTGGCTTTTTCAAGGTCAATGTACAGTTTTCAAAGTCAACGTAGAGGTAGAAAATTTGTGCTAAGTAAACAAATCAATCAAAATTTAACATCAGTCTGCATTCCAGAGACAGAGATATTTATGTCCAGGTATGTTGTATGATTTTGAAGACTAAGGTGCACCTGACCCATCATGGTATTTTCAATAAACTTTTATGCATGTTAAAGCTGAACAATGAATAAGGAAGACCAAAAAAGAACTGATTCATTGAATTATGACGTTGGTGAAGAATATTGAATATACCATAGACTGCCAGAAGAATGAACAAATCTGTCTTGGAAGAGGTACAGCCAGAATGCTCCTTAGAAACAAAGATGGAGAGACTTTGTCTCCTGTACTTTGGTCATGTTATCAAGAGGGATCAGTCCTTGGAGAAGGATATCATGCTTGGTAAAGAAGACGGTCAGCGAAAAAGAGGAAGATCTTCATCGAGATGGACTGACACAGTGGCTGCAACAATGGGCTCAAACGTAGCAAGGATTGTGAGGATGGCACAGGACCAGACATTGTTCCATTTTAGAAAAGAGCTCTGGGAATGTAGTGATTAAGGTATTTGGCTGTTAACCAAAGGCCAATGGTTCAAACCCACTAGCTGCTCTGCTAAAGAAAGAGGAGGCATTCTGCTTCTGCAAAGATTTACAGCCTTGGAAACCCAATGGGGGTCGCTGAGTCAGAATTGACTCGATGGCAGTGTGTTCGGTTTTGGTATTTTTTGAATGTACATGGGGTATCTTTGAGTCAGAACTGACTCCATGCACCTAACAACATGTCCAGGTAATAGGGTTTTTTTTGTTTGTTTGTTTCTTATAAAGTCATGGTTACCTATGAATTGGTTATGTTTTATTTTTTTTTTTTTTTTTTTTAACTTTTTTATTGTGATTTGGATGAAAGTTTACAGAGCAAATTCATTTTCCATTCAATAGTTCAAACACACATTCTGTTTGGTGACATTGATTGCAATCCCCATAATGTTACATCTCTTTTCCCACTCCCTCCCTGAGTTTACCTTTTCCCTGTCCTTCTTTCCCATGAATTCCTGTGCTCGGAGTTTTCTCCCTGTACAAATTCTGACCTTCTGATCTCCTATGGTTGATTGTTGTAAGGAGTGCACCACCTATCTATTGTTTGGCTGAAAGTTAAGCCACAGGAGTGAGTTCAATTCCAGGCCTGAAGGATGACTAGGGGCCATAGTCTCAGGGATTTCATCAGTCTCTATAAGAGCAGTAAGTCTGTTCTTTGTTATAATTTTGAGTTTTATTTCACATTTTTCTCCCACTCTATCCAGGATCTCCTATTTTGATCCCTTCCTGAATGGTTGGCAGTGGTGCCAGGTACCATCTAATTCTTCTGGTCTCAGGGACAGGTAAGCTGAGGTTCCCATTGTATACTAGCCTCTTGGACTAATTGTTCCCACACATCTTTGATTTTTTCATTTTCTTTGCTCCAGACAAGGAGAGACGATTGTTGCATCTTAGATGGCCGCTCACAAGTTTTTAAGACCCCAATCACTACTCACAAATGTAGGATGTAGGACAATGTTTTTGTGTAGTATGTCATGCCAGTTGACCTCGATGTCCCCTGTGACCGTGGTCCCAAGCCCACAGGCCCACTAATTCACTCCCTTGAGGTGTTCAGTTATAGCTAAGAAGTTTTCATGACTTTGCCTCCTGTTTACTATATCTATGAACATTGGACATTTTTATAGAATATACAAATGATATGTAGAAACACTGTCTACCAAACCTATATATGGTCATGGGTATATTCCCATTTGCCTACACACGCCTGATCATCTTGCCAGTCTACCTATGTATCTGCTCATAGATTAATATTTGTTATTACCAATAATGCAGTATTATGTATGTAAAAGTATTTACCTTTGTTGTGTGTACCTCTTGTACACTTGTCTATGTCTTCCTTTTCCTTAGTGATATTGTGCTTGTCACCCACTTTGGGTATATTGCTTTTCCCTTCACCCAAATCAATATCTGTCTCTTACATAGCTAGTAATTTTCCCTTCTGGTTTGACTACCTCTAGGGGGCCGACTTGACGGCAAATAACAACAACAACAGTGCCACTCTAACAGATAATACCACAAATGGGATGGCTTTAACAAACAGTTTATTCTCTTACAGTTTTGGAGGCTAGAAGTCCAACTTCAAAGTGTCAGACTCTAGGGGCTGGGTAAAAGCCCCTCATCTTTGGGCTCCAGCTTTGCCTCTTGCTCCCAGCCCACTGAAGCTGGAAACTTTCTTCACTTAGGCAGCTGCTGGCTGTTGAGGCTGACAAACCCAAGGTTGACAAGTAAAAAGGTATGGTCCCAATACTACCAAACCACATGGCAGACCATTGATTCAAGTCCATTTAAGAGTCCAAAGGTTGGCAGACAACATGGCAGGCTGCTAAACAATGACTTGGCTACATGCAGGATTTAAGTGTGCCAAAAGCTGCAGATGTGTCTCAAACTTCTTACAGACTGGGAGCACACTATATCCCTAAGGCAGCTACTCAGCTGCTCACAGTAGATTCCACCATGGAATGGATTACCACTCTCATCGTGGGGAATGCTACATCCAGCTGCCCAGCCACTTAAAACAAGGCCCAGCCAAGTTGACACAACCTTAACTACCACACCTTCTCTCCCTGGTAACCAACAAAGAAAGTTTCCTTCCATGTGTAAACCTTTCCTTGACTTTTTATAATAGTTGTTGTCATTGTTAGGTGGTGTCCAGTCAGCTCTGACTCACAGTGACCCTATGAACAACAGAACAAAACATTGTTCGGTCCTGCACTAACCTCACGATACTTGCCATACCTGAGCCCATCATTGCAGGCACTGTGTCAATCCATCACATTGAGAGTCTTCCCCTTTTTCACTGACCCTCCACTTTACCAAGTATGATATCCTTCTCCAGGGAATGGTCCCTTCTGACAACATGACCAAAGTAGGACTCATACAATATGTGTCCTTCTGTGATTGACTTACTTCACTCAGCATAATGTCATCCACGTTCAGAGTCTTCATTAGTCTTTAATGTTGCATAGTATTCCATTGTGTGTATGTACCATAGTTTGCTTATCCATTCATCCATTCATGGGCATTTAGGTTGTTCCCATCTCTTTGCTATTGTAAATAGTGCTGTGATGAACATGAGTGTGCATATATCTACTCATGTTTTGGCTCTCACTTTTTTTAGGATATGTAACTAGTAGTGGGATTGCTGGATCAAATAGTATTTCTATTTTCCAATTTTTTAAAGAAGTGCCATACTGTTTTCCACAGTGGTTGTACTATTTTACAGTCTCACCAGCAGTGTATGAGAGTTCCAATCTCTTCACACCATCTCCAACATCTGTTGTTTTCTGTCTTGTTGAACTTTGCTATTATTGCTGGGGTGAGATGATATCTCATTGTTTTGATTTGCATCTCTCTAATGGCTAATGATTGCAAGCATTTCTTCATGTTTTGGTTGGTCATCTTAATATTTTATTTGTTGAAGTGTCTATTCATGACCTCTGCTCATTTTTTAATTGGTTTTTTTGTCTCTTTGACATTGAGGTGTTGAAGTTTTCTATAAATATTAGAGATAAGTCCATTGTCAGATATGTCATTGGCAAATGTTTTTTTCCAATCTGCAGGTTTTCTTTTCATTGTTTTGGAGAAATCTTTTGATGAGCATAGAATTTAATTTTTAGAAGGTGCCAGTCATCTAGTTTATCTTCTGCTGTTTGTGCATTTTTGGTCATGGTTGGTAGTCTATTTCTACCATAAATTAGGGCCTGTAAGTTTGTCCCTAATTTTTCCTTGATGAATTTTATAGTTTTAGGCTTTACATTTAGATCTTTGATTCATCCTGAGTTAATTTGTGTGTATGGTGTGAAGTATGGATCTTGTTTCATTTTTCTGCAAAGGCGATCCAATTTTGCCATACCATTTGTGAAAGAGGTCATCTCTTCTCCATTTAATGGGTTTCAAACTTTGTCAAAGATCAGCTGTACAAACATGGATGGATCTATTTCTGGATTCTCAATTCTGTTCCACTGGTCTATGTTTCTGTCACTGTACCAACACCAGGCTGTTTTGAGATCAGGAAATGTAAGACCTGCTACTTTGTTCTGAAGCAGTGCTTTCCTTATCCAAAGTCTCTTTCCTTTCCCTGTAATATCAGTGATTGGTTTTTCCATTTCCTTAAAGAACGTTGATGGAATCTGGATCAGAATTGCATTGAATCTATAGATTGTTTTAGGTAGTGTTCTGGTTACCTAGTGTCGCTCTGACAAGAATATACCACAAATGGGATGACCTTAACAAAGAGGAGTTTATTCTCTTACAGTTCAGGAGGCTAGAAGTCCGAGTTCAAAGTGCCAGACTCTAGGGTCTGCATGAAAGCCCCTCAACCTTGGGCTTCAGCTCTGCCTCTTGCTCCCAGCCCACTGAAGCTAGAGGCATCTCTTCACTCACGCAGCTACTGGCTGCTGAGGCTGCCAAGGCCAAGGTCGACAAATAAAATGGCACAGTCCTGATGTTACCAAACCACACAGCAGGCCATTAATTCAATTCAATTTTTAGTCCCAAAGTTGGCAGAGCATGGCAGACTGCTGAACAACAACATGGCTACATGCAGGGTCCAAGTGTGCCATAAGCTGGAGACCATTCCCCAAGGCTGCTTATATACAGGAAACAGGCCACATTCCCCAAGGCAGCTACTCAGCTGCTCCCAGTAGATTCCACCATGGAGTTGATTACTAGTCTCATCATGGGGAACACTACATCCAGCTGCCCAGCCACTCAACCAGGGCCAGCCAAGTTGACACGCAAACTGAACTACCACAGGTAATATTGACATTTTCACAATGTTCAGTCTTCCTATCCATGAACATGGTAAGTTCTTCTATTTATGTAGATCTCTTATAGTTTCTTGAAGTAGTGTTTTGTAGCTGTCTTTGTATAGGTCTCTTGTGTCCCTGGTAAGATTTATTCCTAAGTATTTTGTTCTATTGGTAGCTATTATAAATGGTTTTGTTTTCCTTCTTTACTTTTTGGAGATCTCTTTGTCAGTGTAGAGGAATCCAAGTAATCTTTGTATGTTGATCTTGTATCCTGCCACTATGCTAGCTCTTTCAATTAGGTCCAGTAGTTTTCTTGCTGAATCTCTTGGTTTCTTTATGTATAGGATCATATAATCTGTGAGTAGGGATAGTTTTGTTTCTTCCTTATTAATCTGGATGCCTTTTATTTCCCTTTCTTGCCTTACTGCCCTGGCTAAGACTTCCAATACAATGTTGATAGAGAGCATCCTTGTCTGGTTCCTGTTCAGAAGGGAAATGCTTTCAGTCTTTATTGAGAATAATGTTGGCTGTTGGTTTTGTGTATAGGCTCTTCTATTCCTACTTTAGGAGCTCTGGTAGCGTAGTGCCTAAGGCATTTGACTGCTAACCAGAAGGCTGGCAGTCCACCAGTCACTCCTTGGAAGGAAGGTTGGGCAATCTACTTCCATAGTTATACTGTCTCAGAAATCCAAGGATGGGTTGCTATGAGTCAGATTCGACTCAAAGGCAGTGAGTTTGGTTTGTTTTTGTATTCCTATTTTGCTGAGTTTGTATAAGGAATGGGTGTTGGATTTCATCAAATGCCTTTTCTGTATCAATTGATATGATCATGTGGTTCTTTTCCTTTGTTTCATTTATGTGATTGATTACATTGTTTGTTTTTCTAATGTTGAACCATCCTTGCATACCTGATATGAATCCCACTTGGTCATAGTGTATTATTTTTTTGATACAGTGTTGGGTTCCATTGGCTAGGATTTTGTTGAAGAGTTTTGCATCTATATTCATGAGGGATATTGGTCTATAGTTTTATTTTCTAGTGGTGTCTTTGCCTGGTTTTGGTACCAGGGTTATGCTTGCTTCATAAAATGAATTTGCCATGGTTCTATCCTTTTCTATGTTCTGGAATAGTTTGAGTAGGCTTGGTGTCAGCTCTTCTCTGAATATTTGGTAGAAATCTCCAGTGAAGCCATCTGGACCAGGACTTTGTGTGTGTGTGTGTGTGTGTGTGTGTGTGTGAGGGGGTTATATGACCTGTTCAATTTCTTCTTTTGTTATGGGTCTGTTAAATTTTCAACCTCAATTTGTATTAGTTTTAGCAAGTGGTGTATTTCTTGAAATCTGTCCATTTCTTCTAGTTTTTCAAATTTGTTGGAGTGCAGTTCTTCATAGGATCCTGATATTATTCTTTTTATTTTGGCTGGTTCTTTTGTGATGTTGCCTATTTCATTTCTTATCCATATTATTTGTATCTTCTCTTTCTTTTCCTTTGTTTAATTTGCCAGTGATTTGTCTATTTTATTAATCTTTTCAAAGAACCAGCTTCTATTCTTATTGATTCTTTCTATTGTCTTTCTGTTTTCCAATTCATTTATTTCTACTCAAATTTCTAATATTTTGTTCTTCTGGTGTCAGTAGGCTTTTTTTTTTTTTTGCTGCTCTTTTTCTAATTGATGGAGATGTTGGGTTAAGATGTTGATTTTAGCTCTTTCTTCTTTTTTGATATGTACCTTTATTGCTATAAATTGCCCTCTGACCACTGCTTTTGCTGTGTCCCAAAGATTTTGGTATGTTGTGGTTTCATTCTCATTTGACTCAAGGAATTTTTTATTTTTATTTTTATTTTTTTAAATTTCTTCTACTACCCAGTACTTTTTAAGGATTGATTATGGAGGAGGGTGTTATTAAGTTTCTATGTGGGTTTTTTTTTTCCTTTGATCTTCCTGCTGTTGATTTCTAATTTTATAGCATTGTGATCTATGAAAATGCTTTGCGGTACTTCAGTGTTTTTAAATTTACTGAGGTTTGCTTTGTGGCCTAACTTATGTTCTATTCTGGAGTATGTTCCGTATGTGTTGGAAAATAATATATATTGTGTTGTTTGCTAAAGTGCTCTGTATATTGTCCATAAGGTCAAGTTGGTTGATTCTGTTGTTTAGTTCTTCTGTGTCATTGTTGAGTTTCTTTCTAGTTCTATCCTTCATTAAAAGTGGAGTATCAAAGTCTCCTCCTATTACTGTGGAGTTATCTATTTCTCTTTTAAATTCTGTTAAAGTCTGATTTATGTATTTATGTATTTTAGGGTTCTTTCATTGATTGCATAGATATTTATTATGGGTATGTCCTTGTGTTTGATTGATCCTTTAATCATTATATAATGTCCTTCCTTCTCTCTTACGGTGGTTTTTATCTTAAAGTCTATTTTATTGGAAATTAATATTGCCACTCCTCTTTTTTGATTGCCATTTGCTTGACATATTTTTTTTCCAACCTTTGATCTCTAGTCTATTTTTGTCTTTGTGTTTAAGGTGTCTCTCTTGTAGACAGCGTATTGATGGATCAAGTTTTCTTATCCATTTCGTAACTCTCAGTCTCTTGATTAGTGACTTTAATACATTTACATTTGATGTAATTATTGGCGAGTATGAATTTATTGCTGTCATTTTGTTATCTTTTTGTATGTGGTGTTGCTGATTTCTTTGTTCTTCTTACTTTTCTTTGCTGAGGTCATTTGTTTATGAATTTTTTTTATAATTTCCTTCATTGCTATTGTTTTAGTATTTGCTAAATATTTGTGCGTTTCCTCTCCTTTATTTTGATGAGAAGATTTATTAATTTTCTTTGAGATTATCCCGTGATTTATTATTTTCTACCCAAGTTTGAAATAGTTCTTTCTATCTCAAAATTGTCTTGGTTTCCTCTCCATTTGGAAATTCTGTAACTATACTATTTATTCCCTCTTTTTGGTTTGTAATTGTCCTCATTTAGCAATTGATGTCTCTGGCTCTCTGTTTAGTGTCTTGGACATTTATCTTACTTTGGATACTTATATACCAGCATTGGTTTCTGGGTTCTGTTGTCATATGCTTTAATCATAGGTTGTCTGCTGCTGTTGGTTCTCTGTCCTAAGAACACCCTTTAGCATGTCTGGTTCTAACAAATTCCATTCATTTCTGTTTATCTAGAAATGTCCTAATTTTCCCATCATATTTGAGGGACACTTTTACTGGTATACAATTCTTGGTTGGCAATTTTTTCTTTCAGGGTTTTACATATGCCATACCATTACCTCCTCTCCTGCATGACTTCTGCCAAGATATCAGAGCTTAGTCTTATTGGTTGCCCTTTGTATGTAACTTTTCATTTTTCCAATGCTGCTTTCAGGATTCTTTCTTTGTCTTTGGTTTTGGAAAGTTTGATTATGGTATATCTTGGTTATTTTCTTTTGGGGTCTATCCTGTTAGTGGTTCATTGAACTTCTTGAATGCTTATTATCTCATCTTTCATCATATTGGGGAAGTTATTTTCCAACAAATCTTTGACAATTTTCTCTGTGGTTTCATTTGTCTCTTCCTGTTTTGGAATTCCAATCACACTTAAATTATGCCTCTTGATGACTCTTACGTAAATCTTAGGCTTTATTAATTTTTTGATTTTCACCTTTTTGTTCTTTTTTCTAATTATTTCCTTAACAAAGTAGTATTGAGAGATTTGTCTTCAATCTTGGTAATTCGGTTTTCCATTGATTCAATTCTACTCTTTTGCCCTTTCAGTGTGCTATTTCTGAAATCTTAGTATTAATCTTCTGGATGTCTATTTGCTGTTTTTGTATGGTTCCTAATTTTTCATTTATTTTGTTAATTTGTTCTTATATTGTTTTTCTAAATTCTTCTATGGCTTATTCGATGTTTTCCCTGATTTTTTTTGTCAGTGTTTTCCTTGATCTGTCTCTCATAAAATTCTTTTGAATATAATTCTTTTGAATGTATAATTCTTTTTA
>NW_006921612.1:9314634-9345365 GCF_000298275.1 Orycteropus afer afer | reverse complement strand
ACTTTATCTTGCTTCTTTGTGTGAACTGGGATTTTCAGTTGTCTCTGAGACATTGTAGTGTCATTGTATTTATACTGAATTGGTTATTGTATCTTGGTGTGATTCACCTAGGTTTTTTGTTTGTTTGCTTGTTTTATTTTGTTTTAATATATCTGAGCAAGCAGGACTGGTGTGCTACTCTATTTACTAGTTTGGCAGCTTAGGTACTCACCACTTGTCTCCTAGTGGATGTAAAAGAAAATGAGTGTGTGTGCACAGATCTCTGTTATCTGTTTGTACAGAGCACTTGAGGGTGGGTTAGGCTGGCATTGGCCACTGTCTATTATTGATCAGTTGGTGCAGAAGCAGATGGAGGCCTTCATCTAGTGTGTGGGGCTGCAGGAAGTGTGGATAGGTTGGGTCATGTGGGCATGGTTGCTTTCTGGTCATCAGCCATGAGTGTGGTTGCCTGTGTAGTCCTCAGCAAGCAGAACTGATTATCAGGTTGCTGCCCAGATAGAATGCTACTTGTAAATATTCAAAATGGCTATATTGTCAGGCCAGTCAACAGTCCACAGCTCTGTTTGTCTCCTTGTTTGCTGTTTTCATTCAGTTTTTTCTACTAGTCAGTATTTAACCTACGTCTTTATCTTCCCATTCAAAGCTCAGGGTTCCAGAATTATCTTCTGTACCTGTTTCAATTGGTTTCTCTTTCCTTTGTTGTAGAGAGTCTATGTAGCTTGTCTGCCTATTCTATCATCTTACTGGAAGTTCCCTGGTTATGTTTTCTTGACTCATTATAATTTTATTTCTGTTTAGAATAAAATAAATTCATTTATTCATTCATGCAATGAATATTGACAACTTAAATGTTCTTGGCCCAGTGCTAGTTGTTGACAAAATAATAGTGAGCAAGAGACACTGAGCCTGTCTCCAAGGAACTTATTATGACAATCTGAACTGCTCAAAGGACTGAAGACAAATGTGAACAATTGAACACTAGTGGAGCAGGGGTTGTGCTTACAGTTCAGGCTGAAAAGGTAAGCTAAGGAAGACCATGGAGAATTGGTCCCGAAGAATAGGGTCTTTATCTTTCCAATGTGGGAAAGACTGAAGAGTCAGATAATCATATCTGAGTTTCTCAAATCTCACTTAGTGGCTAGGAATGGATTCATTTAATTACTTTTACACTTTTTCTATGATTAGTATACACTATGGGAGCTCTGGTAGCATAGTGCCTAAGGTACTTGACTGCTAACCAGAAGGCTGGCGGTTCAAACCCACCAGCCACTCCTTGGAAGGAAGGTTAGGCAATCCTACTTCCGTAGTGATACTGCCTCAGAAACCCAAGGAGGGGTCGCTATGAGTCGGGGCCAACTCAATGGCAAATAACAACAACAAACAACATGGGAGCTCTGGTGGCATAGTGCATAAGGCATTTATTTGATGGCTAACCAGAAGGCTGGAAGTTCAAACCCACCAGCCACTCCTCAGAAGGAAGACTGGGCAATTTACTTCCATAGAGATGCCACGGGAAACCCAAGGATGGGTCACTATGAGTAGGAAACGACTCAATAGCAGTGACATTGGGTGTTTTTTTCTTCTTCTTCTTTTATGCTAGACAGAGTAGGATAAACAAAAATGCATTGAAAATGGCCTTCAATTTCAGAATTTACATCAATCTACTAGCATGAGTTGAATATAAGGGAAATAATTGGTGATATGCTCTTGAGTAGGTTGTTGTTGTTGTCACTTGTTGACTCATGTTATATGCCTGACTCATGGAAACCCCATGCACAATGAAAAACTGCCCAGTCCTGTGCCATACTCAGGATTGGTTAGGGATCAGACCCTTGTGATCTATAGAGTTCTCATTGGCTGATTTTCAGAAGTAGATTGCTTAGTCTGTTTTAGTCTGGAAGCTCCACTGAAACCTATTCAGCATCATAGCAACATGCAAGCCTCCATTGACAGGTGGTAGTGGTTGCATCATGAGGTGCTTGGCTGGGAGTCTAACCCAGGTCTTCCACATGGAAGGTGAGAATTCTACCACTGAACTGTCACTGCTCCCTCTTGAGCAGATTACTTCACCTAAATTCCCATTTCAATCCTAAATCTGAGATTAATTTCGCTACTCCCAGTCTGGAAGACATTGGGAGTGTTACCAAGGGAAGTGGAAGGATTTCTTTTCCTGAAGATATTTAAGAAAAGAAAATTCAACCAATTCAACAGTTGTTTACCAATCATATACTCTTGGTGGACAAGAGAGGAATAAGAAAATGTATCTGATATCAAAGACATTATTATCATCTAGTAGGAAGGTTGGGCAATCTATTTCTGTAGTGATATCACCTCAGAAGCCCAAGGAAGGGTTGCTATGAGTCAGATATGACGTGTTGGCAGTGTGTTAGGGAAGATTAGAAACACAAAGATTTTGACATAGAACAAAATGGGGTCTAGGTGTAATAGGGAATAGAGCAGGGAGAAACTGCATGTGTCTGAGGGTGACGAGAAAGACCATTTCAGAAAAGGTGTTAAGTGAATGGACCTTAAAGACTGCTGACAATGTCACTGGACAGAAAGTGGGGGCAAGGCATTCCAGGAACCATGTGAGCAGAAGTGCCAGGGTGAGAAAGCATGGAGCACATTGGGGAGCCAGCAAGGAGCCCAATACAATAGAGATATTAGTGGGAAAGACCAAGATGGCCTGGATGCAGAATTCATACTTGTTTCTGTCAGCTGTGGGGAGCTGGTTTAGAGCCGGAGAAGGGCATAATTTAATAATGGCCAAAATTACTTTGGCCCCATATGTGTAGAATAGACAGGCTGAGAGAAGAGAAAGTTCTCCAGAACATGTAACTAAGTAGCCCACTGGAACTATAATGTTCCTGACTAGCACTTTGCCAAATTTCCATTTACATCTAATTCTACTTATCCTTAACCACAGAGCTGCAATAGTAACACTTTGAATGGTAAGGATGCATAATACTTTTTTATACAGAGACTGGGGAGGGCACTGTCAGTTATGCTTGCTAACTGTTTAAGTCTATGTCTTAATGATTATACAATCACAATATATCAGTAGAAATCTTCACCAACTACCCTCAATCAGTTGATCATAGTTAGGTGACCATATATTATGTTGGCCCAGAGCAGTTGGTGTCTTAGGTTGGATTCTCTAAAGAAGCAAAACTAGTGAAACTTAGACAGAGAGAGAGAGAGACAGAGAGAGAGACACACACACACACACACAGAGAGACAGAGAGAGAGAGAGAGAGACAGAGACAGAGAGAGAGAGAGAGGTTTATCTCAAGGAAATGGCTCAGGGGGTTGCAGAGGCTAGATCAGACATCAGGCCGGAGGCTTCTCCTAACTCACATAGCTGCAGGGGCTGATGAATCCAAGATCAGCAAGCCATACAGCAGGCTGCTGGCTGCAGAGGCTGACAAATCCAAGATCAGCAGGTAAGATGGCAGGCTTCTGGCTCACAGCCTGCAAAGAAAACAATCCCAACATTGGCAGGCAATACAGCAGGCTGCTTGGTTCAAGTCCAAGAACCAGAGGTCAGGTGACAACAAGCCAGATACAGGATCTAGATTGGGCAAAAAACAGCCAGAGAGCTTTGCCAAAATGTCCATATAATTTGGAAGCAGGCCACACCCCTGGGGAACTCCCTTTCAACTGACTGACTACTTATGCAGATCTCATCATGGAGGTGATTACATTATAACAGATCTCATCATCCAGGATGACTACATCATAACTATCAAACCACCTGGCCTAGCCAAGTTGACACACAACCTTAACCATCACAGTTGGGGTTATATCTCCTTGCACCTGTTGCTTTAATTTTTAATAGTATCCCCTTTTACTCTCTAAATCTAATACCATTGCTTGGAAATTTGACACTTGTGTTCTGTGTATGTGTGTGGAGGGGTGGATGCCTGTGTTATGCTTGTGTGTGTCCACCCACATGGCCTTGGTTGTAAGCTCTTTGAAGGAGAGCAGAGATTGAAAATCATTTGGTTTTGTATCTTTTAGTATAGCAAATGCTGTGGTGAAAGGATACTGAATGCTAATTCCCCCATTGCCCAGGAATTGGGCAAAAACTGAAGACAAAAAAGGAAGTCCAAAAAACCAAAACCAAACCCACTGATGTTAAGTCAATTTTAACTCATAGCAACCCTATGGGACAGAGTAAACTGCCTTATAAAGTTACTAAGGCTTTTAACTTTACAGAAGCAGGTTGTCACATCTTTCTCCTGCAGAGTGGCTGGTGGGTTTGAACTGCTGACCTTTGGTTATCAGACAGGTGCTGAATTACTGCACAATGAAGGCTCAAAAAGGACATCTCTCAACTCTCACTGCCATCAAGTTGATTCCAACTCATAGTGACCCCCATTTGGTTTCCAAGGCTGTAAATCTTTACAGAAGCAGACTGTCTCACCTTTCTTCTGAAGAGCCGCTGGTAGGTTCAAACCACCGATCTTTTGGTTAGCAATCAAATGACTTAACTACTACATCACCAGAGCTCCTTCAAAAAGGAAATATGTACCCCAAATTCTAAGAAAGTCTCCAAAAAACAAGGATGGGCATCTCTCCCTTGAGGACTTAACTTAGAGGTGGCAGAATTAATCTTATTATCCCTGGCACTTCTGCCCTCTCCCTGCCTCAGGCAGCCTATCTAAGACTGAGGAGAAGGCGAGCAGGTCAGCCTGGGTGGTGGTAGGGAGTTCACTGCTCCTGGTGAGAGGCTCCTTCATTCCCTGCCAAAGATGAGCTAGACCAGTGCTCTGAGACATCACTCTGAGATCCACCCGTGACCACTGCCTTTGAGTTGATTCTGACTCTTAGTGACCCTACAGTACACAGTAGAACTGCCCCCGTAGGGTTTCCAAGGCTGTAAATCTCTACAGAAGCACTCTGCCTCATCTTTCTCCTGCAGAGTGGCTGGTAGGTTTAAACTGCTGACCTTTTGGTTAGTAGCCAAATTCCTTAACCATTTACCACCTAAGTCCTTTTCTGGAGACCATGGGTCTAAAAGAGACCAGCATCCTATTCCTTTGCTGAGGCAGCAGAAGAGAAGAGAATGCCTAAAGATGACAGGCAGCTGGCTCATGCTCACAGCCTGGCCAATAGTGGGACAGACCCATGGGGAGCCAGAGAAGCTCCAGGCCTACCCTGGCACTGCCATTTGGGCAGTGGTGTACGACAGAGTCAGATTATCCAATAAGCAGGGTAAGCACAGGTTTACTTGTGCATACTTACTAATCTGTAGTTAAAAATTTCACATTTTTCATCACAACAAAGATTCTGCTTCTAGGTATGTGTGGCATCTGTCTCTCTCCCAACCCCCAACACCTTCTTTAAAAATCAAAGCCTCTTTTCAAATTTACAGTCTGTGGCAGGGACAGAGTACACAGTAAGCAAGGTAAGTATGGGCTTACTTCTGCTTACATACTAATCTGTAGTGAACAATTCCACATTTTTTACCACATCTTTTTCACCACATGATGTGGTAAAAAACTGTGAAACTGTTCACTACAGATTAGTAAGTAAGCACAAGCCTACCTTGTTTATTGGGTAATCCACTCCTGGTTAGTAACCTCGACCACATCCTTCTATCATTCCAGGCCTGTTCCTCTTCTGTAATTTTAAGGATAGCACAAAGTGACAATTAAGGCTTCTTTTTGGCAATAACATGTTATGAATAAGTCTGTGAGCATGACAAATTCAATGTCTAGGTCTGACAAAACAACAACCAGGATTCTGGACAGTGTTTACCACTTAGGTCCCAGACTTTCACCTGAGACTTCCTGCTGCTTTTTTTCCCCAGGCTGCCTATTTTCCGAAATAGGCACATATTAATATCATCTCTTAAATCCAACCAAGTGTGCTGGACTTTCAAACAGAAGGTCACTAATGGACACTCTGAGCTCCCTCTGTCTTCCACATTCTGGTCCCCAGCCTCCGGTAGGTTTATTTATGTTTGGTGTTAAGCTATGGGTGACAAACTTCATTTCCTTGTCTTCAGGACATAAATGTGCTTTTGCATGCCTACATTAATACCTGAGTGCTCAGGGAAGCACAGATCAGTCTTCACAGAAATGATCCCATGCCCTAGTTAGGGGGTTCTCACACTTGAGTATACATCAGAATTACCTGGAGAGTTTGTAAACACAGAATGCTGGGCCTATCTGGAGTTTCTGATTCAGCAGATTTAGGGGTTGTGCCTGAGAATTTGCACTTTTAACAAAGTTGACAGGTGATACTAATGTCTCTAGACCACACCTTGAGAGCCACTCTCCTAGTGCATCACAGAAGACAGGCATCAAGAAGACAGCAGTTCCTGACCAATAGACTACTGTTCCACCTGCCATGTCTGTGATGAAAGCTAACCAGACAGGACACCAAGACGCAGGGCTGGACTGCTGTTCCTTCATGCAGATGCTGAGATTTTCTGCGGTGAGTACAGGGTACAGTAATGGAAAGAGCACTGAAATGGAAAAGCCAACTCTTCTCATTCCAGCTCTACCAGCCATGGGGCCTTGAGAAGCTTGCTGTCTGTTACAGACACTTCCCCTGTAAAAAGAGTAGGTTTAATTTAGAGACCTTGAAAGCCCTTTTAGCTTTAACATGATAGCATTCTCAAAAATAACTCAAAAGAGCCATTGCCATTGAGTTCATTCTGACTCATAGCAACCATACAGGACACAGTAGAAATGTCCCATAGGGTTTCCAAGGCTGTGATCTTTACAGAAGCAGACTGCCATGGAGAGGCTAGTGTGTTCAAACCACCAACCTTTTAGTTAGCAGTCAAGCACTTTAACAGCTGTACCACCAATGCACCTCAAAATGTTGAAATGGCAAATGTTTTGCTATATACAATATATACATATTTAAATTCATTGTCATTAAGTCAATCTCAACTCATGGTGACCCTGTAGGATAGAGTAAAACTGTCCTATAGAGTTTTCGGTTTTTTGGTTTTAGCAGTCTAGTTATTTATAAATCACTTGCCAAAGCCCAGGCCTATAACTGCTTTAAGGAGTCCCTAGGTAGTGCAAAAAGCACTCAGCTCCTTCCCCAAAGTTTGGAAGTTCAAGTCTGCCTAGAGTCACCTCGTAAGGTTCTACTTCCAAAATATCAGCCATTGATAACCCTGTGGAGCACAGCTACTCCCACATATGGGGTTGCCATGAGTCTCTATCAACTCCATGGCAACTGGTTTGCTTTTTTTTTTTTAATAATTGCTGCGAGGCTTTAATTTTGGGAAAAAGAAAACAAACAAACTATAAAACAATACAGAGGTTTTGCTGTTTCCCTCTGTTCTTCTTTTGTCCCTAGGATCTACAAAGTTCAGACAACATAAACAACACCTCATTGGATGAAGAATTCACCAGAAGGAAGTTGCCTGGGCACAGAGCAGCAGATGAGAGTAGATGTCATCTTTATGGGGTTTGCTGTCACCTTCCTCCATGCTTCTCTGTGTAGCCATGTACTCTGTTCCCAAAACCTATACTCTTAACTACCCTGCTATACTTTTTCATACAGGAACTTTATAAACTTAACCTGCCTCATGCAAACAGAAATTCCTCTAAGGATTTGCCAGAGAAATATACAAGAACCCTTTGTCCCACAGGATAACTGTGTAAATAAGAAAAATATGATAGGAGTTATATTGCAGGGCCTGATGGATTTCAAATAACTAAGCCAATATCTTCAAGTTACTTCCCTACAACCTCATCCCACCCAGAACAATCATACTGGTTTGTCCCATACTGCTCCAGATACAAATACTTCTAATTTTTGTATGTAAAAAATAAAACAAACATGTTGGCCTTTCCTCCCTCACATAGGGGTACAATGTGATATGCATAAAAGATCCAAAAGCCTGAAATGATACAATAGCCAAGGTTGTCGTTCATAGTTGCCAGTGAGTCGCCTCTGGTTCATGGTGACTTTATGTGTAACAGACTGAAACGGTGCCCAGTCCTGCATCATCCTCATAATGCTTGGTATGTTTGAGTTCATGGTAGTAGCTATTGTGTTAGGCAAGGTTAGTACAGTAAACTCATTGTTTATTTATTGAACACCTATTCTGTACCCAGCATTGTGCTCAGTGCTAAGGATATAAATATACTGAAAATCTCTGAGACAAGGCCTAAGCCAGGAACCACAAATACTTAGCACAACTGTTAGTATTCTCCCATCCCATTACCCATTGATCCTGCTTCTTTTCCATGTACCCTGGATATCCACCTCAGGACCCTCAAAACAACACTCTAGAGTTGTCACATAAGATAACCCCAATTTGCCAATTCTGAATTCAACTGAGAGCCCAAAGCTCCCTCAAAGAAAAGACAATATCTGGAAAGACTGAACCAACAAATAATTCCAAGGCAAAATCCCTAAGGAGAGGGAGCTAGTGGCTGCTGTGGTGGGTGGGGAAGCAACTCCTCTAATGAAAAGGTGTCAAGCTTAGTCCAGGGACTTTGAGTTGGAGTCTTGAATGGGGAAATGGTTTGGTGCCAAGTTGCTGGGAAAAGAGGACTGCAATAAACTGAAAGGGAAACAGAGAGCCAGAGAATGCTCTGCTTTGCATCATTCATTCAGCAAACCTGTTTGACACCTACTTATGTGGTGTGCATTATGCTAGGAACTAGAGTACAGGGGTGAGTCAACCACACTTTCTCTGAGGAAGGAGCTCAAAGGACAAGGCAAGTAGACAGCCAGCCCAGCACAATGCAAGAATGGTTTTGGTAAAGGGAGCACAGAGGGTTGGGGATCAAGCCTTGGGGTACCAAAAAAGGTTTTTAGAGGAAGTGATGTCTGAGATGGTGAAGACAAAGAAAGCTCAGTCAGGCAATTAACAGAGAGGGTAGAGGATGTTCCAAGGAGAGGGATCGGCATGAGAAAACACCTGAAGGCAAGAGAGAAAGTAGTTTCCTGGCAAAAAGCAAGAAGTTTGGTGTGGCTGGAACATCATGGGAGTGAAGCAGCTAATGAAAGTTGAGGCCATAGCTGAAGCAGGAGCCAACCACTGCAGGGCCTTCTGGCCACAGGAGAGTCAATATCCTCCAGGAAGCACTGGGGGGCTATCTTGGACTACACAAGGCGCTGTGGAAAGAAATGCCCCTGTCAACAGGTGAGCTGTAAGGGCTCAGAGGAGTAAAGCTGACATTCTAGTCCTGTGGCAAGGTGGTCAAGACTGCCAAGAGGGATGAGAGCCACACAGCAGTGGACAGAAGCAGCCCACGGAGAGGACAGCCTAAGACTCCAAGTTTGAAGCAGGAGGCAATCAATACTGGGCTGTTCTGATGACCATTCTCCTCCCTGTACAGAAGCCCAGGTCAAGGAATGCGGGGAAAAGAGACAGGGAGAATGAAGAATGAGTGGATGACAAGATTTTTTGCTGTTAGATGCCATCAATTTTGACTCATAGCAACCTTATGTACAACAGAATGAAATACTGCCCAGTCCTGCCACATCCTCACAATCATTGCTCTATTTGAGCTCATTGTTGCAGCCACTGTGTCAATTCATCTTGTTAAAAGTCTGCCTCTTTTTCACTAACCTTCTACTTTACCAAGCCCGATGTCCTTCTTTACCAAGCTTGATGTCCTTCTCCAGGGACTGGTCCCTCCTGATAACATGTCCAAAGTACATGAGATGAAGTCTCACCATCCTCACTTCCAAGGAGCATTCTGGCTGGACTTCTTCCAAGACAGATTTGTTTGTTCTTTTGCCAGTCTATGGGCTATGCAATATTCTCCACCAACACCGTAATTCAAAAGCATCAATTCTTCTTTGTTGTTGTTGTTATTATGTGCTGTCAAGTCGGACCTGACTCATAGTGACCCCTCCTTGGGTTTCCAAGGCAGTATCACTATGGAAGTAGATTGCCCCATCTTCCTTAGTCTTCCTTATTCACCGTCCAGCTTTCACATATATAACAGGCAATTGAAAACACCATGACTTGAGTCAAGCACACCTTAGTCCTCAAAGTGACAAGTTTGATTTTTAACACTCTCAAGAGATCTTTTACAGTGGATTTTCCCAGAGTAATACATTCTTTGATTTCCTGACTGCTGCTTCCATGGGCATTGATTTTAGATATGAATAAATTGAAATTCTTGACAACTTCAATCTTTTCTCTGTTGATCACGATACTGCTTATCAGTCCAGTTGTGAAAACTTTTGTTTTCTTTATGTTAAGGTGGAATCAATACTGAAGGCTACAGTCTTTGATCTTTATGAGTAAGTCCTCTTTGCTTTTAGCAAACAAGGTTGTGTCATCTGCATATCTCAGGTTGTTAATGAGTCTTCCTCCATTCCTGATGCTGTGTTCTTCTTCATGCAGTCCAATTTCTCAGATTATTTGTTCAGCATATAGATTGAATAAGTATGGTGAAAGGGTACCACTCTGATGTACACCTTCCCTGATTTAAAACCACACAGTATCCCCTTGTTTTGTTCAAACAACTGCATCTTGGTGTGTTTACAGGTACCTACCTCATGGGCACAATAAAGTGTGCTGGAATTCTCATTCTTCAAAATGTTATACATATTTTGTTATGATCTACCTAGTCAAATTCCTTTGCCTAGTCAACAAAACATAGGTAAACATCTTTTGGCTATTCTTTGTTTCAACGAAGATCCATCTTAAAGCAGCATTGATATCCTTCATCCCACATCACCTTCTGATTCTGGCTTGAATTTATGACAGTTCCCTGTCAAAATACTACTGCAACCATTTTTTAATTGTTTTCAGCAAAACTTTACTTGCATATGATATTAATGATATAGTTTGATAATTGCTACATTCTATTGGAAAACTTTTTCTGTGGAATGGGCACAAATAGGGATCTCTTCCAATCAGTTGGCATAGATGTCTTCCAAATTTCTTGGTGTAGACATGAGCACTTCCAGCATTGCATCCATTTCTTGAAACATCTCAGTTGCTATTCACCAATTCCTGGAGTCTTGTTTTCCACAAATTCTTTCAGTGCAGCTTGAACTTCTTTCTTCATTACCATAGGTTTTTGATCATATGCTACCTCCTGAAATAACCATATGTCAACCAATTCTTTTTGGTATAGTGACTGTGTGTTTCCTTCCTTCTTCTCTTGTTGCTTCTGGCATTCAATATTTTGCCCATAGAATCCATCAATATTGCAACCCAGAGGTTTGAATTTTTCTCCAGTTATTTCAGCTTGAAAAATGCCAAGTATATTCTTCCCTTTTGGTTTTCCAACTCCAGGTCTTTGCACATTTCATTATTAATACTTCACTCTGCCTTCTCAAGCTGCCTTTTGAAGTCTTCTGTTGAGCTCTTTTGCTTCATCATTTCTTCTGTTCACCTTAGCTACTCTCCATCCAAGAGCAAGTTTCAAAGTCTCTTCTCACATCCATTTTGGTCTTTCTTCTTCTGTCTTTTTGATGACCTTTTGCTTTATTCACATATGATGTCCTTGATGTCATCTCACAACTCATTTGGTCTTCATTCATTAGTGTTCTATGTTGCAAATCTATTCTTAAGATAGTCTCTGTGGTAGTTAAGGGTGTGTGTCAACTTTGCTGGGCCTGGTTGAGTGGCTGGGCAACTGGTGGTAGTTATTTCCCAAGATGAGACTGGCAATCAACTCCATGGTGGGATCTACCCACAAGCAGCTGAGTAGCTGCTTTAGGGATATGGTTCTGCTTCCTGTATATAAGAAGCAGCTTTGGGAATGGTCTCTAGCTTATGGCATGCTTGAACCCTGCATGTAGCTGAGTTGCTCTTCAGCAGTCTGCTGTGCTCTGCGAATCTTGGGACTTTCAATGGACTGGAATCAATGGCCTGCCATGTTGTTTTGTTACATTGAGACTGTGTCTTTTTACTTGTTAACCTTGGGTTTGTCAGCCTCGTCAGCTAGCAGCTGTCTGCGAGAAGAGAAGCCTCTAGCTTTGGTGGGCCAGGAGCAAGAGGTGGAGCTGAAGCTATAGGTCAAGAGGTTTCACCCAGCCCATAGAGCCTGGCACTTGGAACCCAGACTTCAAGCCTCCAAAAATTGTAAGAATGAGTACCTGTTTGTTAAAGCCATCCCATTTGTGGTATATTTCTGTTAGAGCAGCACTAGGTAACCAAAACAGTCTCTAAGTTCAGGTGAGATATACTCAAGGTTCTACAAAGATTAGTGAGACCTAAGTACTAGGGACCATTGGTAACTGCCCCCAATCTGCCAAACACTCCCTTGTGAAACTAGCACTGGACAGGCGACAGCCCACCTGCCTGGGGAGTTCAGGCACTCTTCTCAGAGGAGGTAACCTTCCCTTTGGAACTTAGATCTAAATAGGATTTCATTAAATGGAGAATATAGGAGAGCACATAGCCAGGACAAAGGTACTGAGGTACGCAAAGCCATATCGTATTCAGGGAAATCAAAGAATGAGATGAAAATCTGCAGTTATGAGTTCTAAGATAGGCCCCAGTTTTGGAAGTCTATTTGGTAACAGGGGCCAGAGTAGGAGCACTTTCCCACCAGCTCAACTCCAGGTGTTCTACACTTGGACTAGGGCTCACACCTCAGAGGGCTTTGAACAGGAAGTTATCCCAATAAACCAAACCATCTGATGAGAGAGAAGAAAGAGAAGATCTAGAATTTAATTATATTTCTAAAAGGTTTTACCTGGGAATAATTAGACCATATTTGAGAAAAGTCATTACATCTTTAAAATGCTGTGCAGTTGTTTCCTCTATCCATTGAAGATTCTGTTTCTGGACCACTTCTAAATACATATTTTTTTTTCCAGAAGGAAACTCGAAGGAGTTTCTGTCAGTTAAAAAGTGAAAAACAAAACAAAACTCTGACCATGTGGTGTCACACTTAAAAATAAAACAAACAAACAAAAAAAGCAATCATGTACTGGTTTTCTATTGCTCCCTGGAGGATTAAATAGCATTTGTTATTATTCAATATTGGTCAAAATCCATTTGTCAATGGCTACACAAGTCTGTTTTTAGCTTTGGGTTCTCATACTCCTATGTCAGCTCCATAGTCTTCAACTTTTCTTTCTCTTTGGGATACCTTTTTCAATCAACCACTTTCCAACACACATGTGGACCTTCTCATTAACCCCATTCCCACCTGCTTGGTTCAGGAAGGAAGGGAAGGGGGAAGTACACATAGACATTGATCCCATTAATATGAGAATCAGTGGATAAATAGACTTTGATGTAGGGAATTTTTCTTTTTGGGCAGTTTTCAATTACATCATCAGTCCTTTGTCATCCCTTCCTTGATTGATATACTCTGTTGGAGTTTTGGAGGTACAGTAGTGGAAAGGGTGAAAGAGGCCCTGCTCTCAGGGAACTTACTATATAAGAACATTCATATGATGATGAGTGCACTGCCAAACCAAAAGCGGTGCCGTCAAGTAGGATCTGACTCATAGCAACCCCTCCTTGGGTTTCTGAGGTAGTATCACTACAGAAGTAGATTGCACAACCTTCCTTAAGAAGAGTAGCTGGTGGGTTTGAACTGCCAGCCTTCTGGTTAGCAGTCAAATGCCTTAGGCACAGTGCCACCAGAGCTCCCAAGAGCCAGAAAAAGTTTGCAAGAGAGAATGATTAAACGCTACGGTTGAAAATAATCAAAACTCACCAAAATTTGAACATAAAATTTATTCTGAGCAGTTATTCTATATGCATATGGGCAACCATTTAGACTCCAGAGAAAGTAATGGCTCAAGAAAGTAGGAACAATGGGGCTTATATGGAGAAGAAATCAAAACCAAACCAAACTCACTGCCACTGAGTTTGATTCCAACTTACAGTGACCTTATGTACAACAGAAGGAAACAATGCCCAGTCCTGTGCCAGTCTCATGATCCCTACTATCCTTGAGCCCATCACTGCAGCCAGTGTCAATCCATCTTGTTGAAGGCCTTCCCCCTTTTCATTGACCCTCCACTTTACCAAGCATGACATCCTTCTCCAGAGAATGGTCCCTTCTGACAATATGACCAAAGTAGGTGACACAAAGTCTGGCCATTCTCTCTTCCAAAGAGCATTCTGGCTGCACTTCTTCCAGACAGATTTGTTAGTTCTTTTAGAAGTCCCCAGTACTTTCAACATTTTTCGCCAACACCGCAACTGAAAAACATAAACTCTTCTTCACTCTTCCTTTTTCATTGTCCAGCTGTCACGTGCATATGAGGCGACTGAAAATACCATGGGTTGGGTTAGGCACATCTTAGTCTTCAATGAGACATCTTTGCTCTTCAGCACTTGAAAGAGGTCTTTTGCAAAAGATTTTCCCAATGTAAAACGTCTTTTGAAGTCTTGACTGCTGCTTCCATTGGCATTGATTGTAGAACCATGTAATATGAAGTCTTTGACAACTTCAGTCTTTTCTCCATTTATCATGATGCTGCTTATTGGTCCTGTTGTGAGGAATTTTGTTTTCTTTATATTGAGGTGTAATCCATACTACAGACTGTAGTCTTTAATCTTCATCAATAAGTTCTTCAAGTCATCCTCACTTTCAGCAAGCAAAGTTGGGTCATCTACAT
This sequence comes from Orycteropus afer afer, assembly GCF_000298275.1. Classification (NCBI taxonomy): domain Eukaryota; kingdom Metazoa; phylum Chordata; class Mammalia; order Tubulidentata; family Orycteropodidae; genus Orycteropus; species Orycteropus afer. Next base: position 9,330,830 of record NW_006921612.1, on the reverse strand, counting down.
ATCTCAGATTGTTAATGAGCCTTCCTCCAATCCTGATGCCATGTTCTTCTTCATATAGTCCAGTTTCTTGGATTATTTGCTCAGCATACAGATTGAGTAAGTATGGTGAAAGGGTACAACCCTGACACATTCCCTTCCTGATTGTAAATCATGTAGTATCCCCTTGTTCTGTTCCAGCAACAGCCTCCTGGTCTATGTACAGGTTCCTCATAATACAATTAAGTGTTCTGGAATTCCCATTCTTCTCAGCATTATCCACAATTTGTTATGATCCACACAATCAAATGCCTTTGCATAGTCAATAAAATACAAGCAAACATCTTTCTAGTATTCTTTGCTTTGAGCCAAGATCCATCTGACATCAGCAATGATATCCCTTACTCCACATCCCCTTCTGAATCCAGCTTTCATTTCTGGAAGTTCTCTATCAATATACTGCTGCAACCATTTTTGAATTATCTTCAGTAAGAATTTACTTACGGGTGATATCAATGAAATTGTTCAGTAATTTCCACATTCTGTGAGATCACTTTTCTTTGGAATAGATACAAATATGTTGGTTTGGTGGCTTTCTTCCAAATCTCTTGGCATAGTTGAGTGAGTGCCTCCAGCACAGCATCTGTTTGTTGAAACATCTCAATGGGTATTCCATCAACTCCTGAAGCCTTGTTTTTCTACCAATTCCTTCGGTGCATCTTTGACTTCTTCCTTCAATAGTTCTTGATCATATGCCACCTCCTAAAATGGACGATCATCTACCAATTCTTTTTGATATAGTGACTCTGTGTATTCCTTCCATCTTCTTTCAATGTTTCCTACATCATTCAACATATTGCCCATGGAATCTTTCAATATTGCAATTCGAGGCTTGAATTTTTCCCTCAGTTCTTTCAGCTTGAGAAATGCCAACTGTGTTCTTCCCTTTTAGTTTTCTAATGCCATGTCTGTGTACATTTCATTACAATAATTGATTTTATCTTCTCAAGCTGCTCTTTGAAATCTTCTGTTCAGCTCCTGGCCTTGTTTTGGCTGAAGATACAGAGTTTCTCCATATAATGAAATCTACGGAAGTAGATTGCCCAATCTTCCCTCTGAGGAGTGGCTAGTGGGTTTGAACCACCAGCCTTTTGGTTAGCAGTCAAATGCCTCAGGCACTAAGCCACCACAGCTCTTATATAGAGAAGAGGAGAGAGAAATACAGAAGATCAATCATTGGCTAATCTTTACATGATTGATCTTTACAGGATCTTCCCCCATTCCTGAAATCAACTGATAACAGATTACTTCTAGCCTGGCTGCAAATGATTTGGCCCTCCACCCACCTGCAGCCTTGAGACTTTTTGAGATTTAAATTAGGAGGTAATGATTTGATGATTATCCTTTTCTAGCAAGAAAAATTTATATTGCTATACAGCAATTTCTGGCAGACTTTTGCAATATGGGTAAGACTTTGACCCCCACTACACACACACCTTGGTAATTTGGGTGAAAGTTTACAAAGCAAATTGGTTGCCATTCAACAATTCATACACATTTTGTTTTGTGGCACTGATTACAATTCCCACAATGTAATAGCTCTCTTTCCACTTCCTCCTTTTATTTACCATTTTCCTTCCTTCTTTTTTCCTAGCTCTTCCTAGACCTCTGGTGGCATAGTGTCTACTCAGGCACTCCTCAGAAGGAAGACCGGGCAATCTACTTCCATAGAGATACCAGCCTTAGAAATCCAAGGAGGGGTCACTATGAGTCAATTCGAATCCACGGCAGTGAGGGTTTGAGGTTTTCCTGCCTTCTGAGCTTTATCCCTGGTCAAATGCTGCCCTTTTGATCTCATTTGGTTGATTGTTCTAATGAGTGTATACCTTCCTGGTATTATTATTCACCCTAATATTCTGCCTATCATTTGGCTCTATGACTTATCTGTCATTTTGTCCTTCTGTGATAGCTTGTGTGTTGCTCTAAGGCTGGAAGCTATGCCACCTGTATTTCAAGTACCATCAAGATCACCCATGGTGGACAGGTTTCAGCAGAGCTTTGAGACTAAGACAGACTGGGAAGAAGGATGGGGCCATCCACTTGAAAAAATTGGCCACTGAAAAACCTTATGAATAGCCATGAAATACTATGTGATATGTTACTGGAAAATTTTATGAATAGCAGTGAAACACTGTGTGATATAGTGCTGGAAGGTGAGCCCCTCAGATTGGAAGGCACTCAAAATATGAATGGGGAAGAGCTGCCACCTTAATGACCTGGATGAATTAAAGTGTTCAGGGCCTTCATTTGCTGATGAGCATGATTCAAAATGGGAAGCAATAGCTACAAACATCCATTAATAATCAGAACATAGAATGTATGAAGTATGAATCTAGGAAAATTGGAAGTTGTCCAAATGAAATTGAACAGATAAAGATCAATATCCTAGACATTAGCAAGCTGACATGGACTGGTATTGGCCATTATGAATCAGATAATCATATGATCTACTATGCCAGGAATGAAAAATTAAAGAAGAATTGCATTTCATTCATTGTCAAAAAGAACATTTCAAGATCTGTCCTGAAATACAATTTTGTCAGTGATAGGATAATATCCATATTACTATTAGGCAAATTTATGCACCAACCACTAAAGCCATAGATGAAGAAACTGAAGTATTTTACAAACCTCTGCAGTATGAAATCAAACAAACATGCAATCAAGAGGTACTGATAATTACTGGTGATTGGAATGCAAAATTTGGAAGCAAAGAAGAAGCATTGGTAGTTGGAATATACAGCCTTGGTAATAAAAATAACTCCAGAGATCTCATGATAAAATTTTGCAAGACCAAGGACTTATTCATTGCAAATGCCTTTTTCAACGATATAAATGGTGGCTATATGCATGGACCTTGCTAGATGGAATATATAGGAATCAAATCTACTACATCTGTGAAAAGATGCGACACAGAAGCTCAATATCATCAGTCACAACAAGACCAAGAGCCTATTGTCGAACAGAACATCAATTGCTCACATGCAAGTTCAAGTTAAAGCTGAGGAAAATTAAAACAGGTCCACAATAGCCAAAACATTAACTTCATTATATCCCACCTGAATTTAGAGACCATTTGAAGAATAGATTTCACACACTGAATACCAATGACAAAAGACCAGATGAGTTGTGGGATGGTATCAAGAACACCATACATGAAGGAAGCAAAAAAACAACAAAAAAAACCTCATTGCTAACGAGTCAACTCCAACTCATAGTCACCCCTCCTTTGGTTTCTGAGGCAGTATCTCTACAGAAGTAGATCTACCAGTCTTCCTTCCAAAAAGTGGCTGGTGAGTTTGAACCACCAGCCTTCAAAAGATCATTAAAAAGACAGGAAAGAAAGGCAAGACAAAAATGAATGTCAGAAGAGACTCTGAAACTTGTTCTTGAACAGAGAGTAACTTAACCAAATGGAAGAAATAAAGTAAAAGAGCTGAATAGAAGATTTCAAAGGACAGCTTTAGAGACAAAGTAAAGTATTATAACGAAATGTGCAAAGACCTGAAGTTAGAAGACCAAAAAGGGAGAATACACTCAGCATTTCTTAAGCTGAATGAAGTGAAGAAATAATTCAAGCCTCAAATTGCAATACGGAAGGATTCTATGGGCAAAATATTGAGTGAAGGAGAAAGCATCAAAAGAAGATGGAAGGAATACACAGAGTCACTGTACCAAAAAGAAATGGTTGATGCTCATCTATTTCAGGAGGCAGCATATGATCAAGAATCAATGGTACTGAAGGAAGAAATCCAAGCTGCATTGAAGGAATTGACAAAAAATGAGGCACTATGAATTGGCACAATACCCATTGAGATGTTTCAACAAATAGATGCAGCTCTGCAGGTGCTTAGTCATCTGTATCAGGAAATTTGGAAAACAGCTGCCTGGCCAACTGACTGGAAGAGATCCACATTTGTGCCCATTCCAAAGAAAGGTGATCCCATAGAATTATTTAAAAATATCATTAATTTCACACAAAAGTAAAATTTTGCTGAAGATAATTCAAAAACAGTTGCAGCAGTATATTGACAGGGAACTGGCAGAAATTCAAGCTGGATTCAGAAGAGGACATGGAACAAGGGATATCATTGCTGATGTCAGATAGATCTTGGCTGAAAGCAAAGAATACCAGAAAGATGTTTACCTGTGTTTCATTAACTATGCAAAGGCATTTGACTGTGTGGATCATAACAAATTATGGATAACATCAAGAAAAATAGGAATTCCAGAATACTTAATTGTGTTCATGAGGAACCTGTACATAGACCAAGAGGCTGTTGTTTGAACAGAACAAGGGGATACTGCATGGTTTAAAATCAGAAAGGGTGTGTGTCAGGGTTGTATCTTCTCACCATACTTAATCTGTATGCTGAGCAAATAATCTGAGAAGCTGGACTATATGAAAAAGAATGTGGCATCGAGATGAGAGGAAGACTCATTAACAACTGGCAATACACACATGACACAACCTTGTTTGCAGAAAGTGAAGACTACAGCTTTCAGTATGGATCACACCACAACATAAAGAAAATAAAAATCCTCACTACTGGACCAGTAAGCAACATCATGACAAATGGAGAAAAGATTGAGGTTGTCAGGGATTTCATTTTATTTGGTTCCACAATTCATGCTCATGGAAGCAGCAATCAAGAAATCAAATGTCATATTGCACTGGCCAAATCTACTGCAAAAGACCTCTTTAAAGTACTAAGAACAAAGGTGTCACTTTGAAGACTAAGGTGGACCTGACACAAGTCATGGTATTTTAAATCACCCCATATGCATGTGATAGCTGGACAATGAATAAGGAAGACCAAAGAATGTTTGATGCCTTTGAAATGTGGTGAAAATACCACGTACTGACAGAAGGAACTAATCTGTCCTGGAAGAAATGCAGCTGGGATGTTCATTAGAAGCGAGTATGGCCAGACTTTGTCTCACCTACCTTAGACATGTTGGCAGAAGGGACCAGTCCCTGGAGAAAGATATCATGCTTGGTAAAGTAGAGGATCAGACAAAAAGGAAAATACCCTCAAGGAGATGGATTGGCAGTGGTTGCAACAATGAGGTCAAGCACAGCAAGGATTGTGAGGATGGTGCAGGAGAGGGCATGTTTCATTCTGTTGTACATAGGGTTGCTGTGAGTCAGAGCCAACTCAACAGCACCTAACAACAACAACAACATTTGGCTGAAAGCTGAGCCACAGAGTTTGAAATCAGTTCCAGGCTCAAAAGGTATCTAAGGGCTACCAGTCTTCATCAGACTTACCAGTAAGCCTGGTCTTTTTTATGATTCTGGGTTTTGTTCTACATTTTTCTCCCATTCTATCTAGGACTTCATATTGTGATCCCTTTCAGAGCAGTCAGCAGTGACAGCCAGGCACCATCTAGTTCTTCCGGTCTTGGGTTTATGGAGGCTGGGGTTCACATGAACCATTATTAGTCCTTCGGATTGTTTCCTTGCATCTTTGATTTTCTTCAGTCTTCTTTCCTCTGGACAGGGAGAGACCTTAGATGGCCACTCACAAGCTTTTAAGACCCCAGTTATTATTCACCAAAGTAGGATGTAGAACACTGTCTTTGTGGACTGTGTTATGCCGATTGAACTTAGTGTCCCCTGAGGCTAAAGTCCTGAGCCCCTATGCCTTGTGGCTCAGTCCCTCAAGATGTTTGTTTATGACAGAAGTTTTCATAACTTTGCCCCTGTATGCTCTACTATATTCATGGATATATTTGCAGCACATATAAATATATATGTAGAGATATTCTTTGTCAAACTGCATTTGCCTTCCTACCCTTGTTCATCTTAAGTATCTATGTATCCACTGGTGGTGGTGGTGTTGTTGTTGTTATGTGCCGTCGAGCCAGACCCGACTCATAGCCACCCCTCCTAAGGTTTCCAAGGCAGTATCACTACAGAAGTAGATTGCCCCATCTTCCTTCCAAGGAGTGGCTGGTGGGTTTGAACCGCCAGCCTTCTGGTTAGCAGTCAAGTGCCTTAGGCAGTATGCTACCAGAGTTCCCGTATCCACTGGTAGATTATTGTTATTACTGTTATTGTAGGATTGTGTACGTAATAGTATTCACCTTGTTATCTTTAACTCTTGTGCTCCTCCCTGTGTCTTCCACTGCCTTAATTGTTTTGTGCTGTGGGTCAGACTTTTTAAGGTTAACGGATAAGAAAAACCTTAAAATCAAAATAAGATCTCTGTTATTAATTTTCCTGTTCAACATTGTGTAGGCACTAATGCAATCCATTTGCTTAAACCCTGAGCCCAGGTTGAACCCCATTCCTTTAGGGTGGGATAGATTCCCTCAAAACATTCCCATTTATAAATCTCAATTTCTGTTACCTTACTCCCAGAAACATCATAAAATGATGAACACAAAATGAAGGCAGTTTAGGAAAAAAAAAAAAAAGAAACTCTTCCAAAGCTCAAACTTCATTTTATGACCTAAAAAGCAAAATTCTTCCTAACGCATAATAAGCTACTTCAGCTGAATAAAGCACCAAACTCTAAAAGGAGAGGAATCCAGTGTATGTGATTTATCATGTGAACACCAAATACCAAGAAACCATCCCAGGGACGAGGAGGCCAGCCCAAACCAGCTGCTTCAAAGAGGCTGTTCTTTAACTGAAGGCTTAACACAATGACCCTAGAAATGTTGAGGGAAAATATTCAAGTGAGCTTGCACTCGCATTCCAGAGAGGAATGCCAAAATGGTCCTTACTGCAAGATTCACAGCATTAAAATCCCATTTGAAGAGGCTGCCAAGTGTCAGTGGCTGTGATGTCCTTTTTAAACAGGCATACTTTCATGCTGCTTAAAAAGAAAAAGAAAAGAAGCAAAAGGTTCACTCAACTTAAAAATTTGGAATAAATCGTACCTCTCCCCCAAATAAATAAAGCTGATACGGCCATTGTGGCAATTACTTCAAACAAACGCTGCTATTTCCTTCTTGGCTTGCTGCTTTATTTTTAAACTGAGGAGGAGACACATCCATCTCCACATAGAAGCTCCGTGTGTTACTGCTTCTTCATTCTCCCCAGGCCACCTTCTGAGCAGCTTCTCTTCACTTTAGCCCCAGGAAAGAAATGGCTTTTTAAACTTGTTCTCCTCATCCTTGAACGAATCTCTCCAGTTTGGATGTGAGGAAAACTGGGGCTGCCCACACCCCTCCCGGTGTGTTTAATTTACAGTTATTGTGCTAAACAGTGTGAATGTTTACCATATGTTGATTATGTGGCAAAATATGCTGGCTCCCATAAAAAGTCAGGTTGCTGAGTCATGCTGAGTCACTCACCTAGAGAAATCCTGGGGGAGGTAATTAAAAACAGCTGGGGCAGACACAGTGACATCACTAGGCTTTCTCCCAGAGGCCCAGAAGCAGCGGAGAGATGGAGGGATAGGAGGCAGAGGCAAGTTGAAAGAACAAGACCAAGATGAATTCGAGAATGGCTGAAGCACAGTAGTTCTTACAAAACAGAAAAGTAGTGTTAATGTCGTATTTACTAGAACCTTGCCTATAGATGAGAATACCTGAAGATGGAGCCAAAGCAATGACAAGGACTAGAGAAACTTGTACATAGAAATAATATTAAAATTAAAAAGCAGATTTTTATCAAGATCAAAATGTAAAGAATGCTTAAATTTCATTTTTTAAAACATGTTTTCTGTTCTCCCTAAGAGCTCTTGTGATGCTGCTAACCAAAAGATCAGCGGTTCGAACTGACTAGCTGCTCCACGCGAGAAAAATGGGGTAGTTAGCTTCTGTAAAGATTGATAGCTTTGGAAACCTTATGGGGGTTGCTATGAGTTGGAATCGACACTATGGCAGCAGTGGTTTCAGTTTTTTGTTTGTTTGTTTGTTCTCTCTACTATTATATGGGGGAGCTCTGATAACGTAGTGCCTAAGGCACTTGACTGCTAACCAGAAGGCTGGTGGTTCAAACCCACCAGCCATTTCTCAGAAGAAAAGTTGGGCAATCTACTTCTGTAGTGATACTACCTCGGAAACCAAAGGAAGGGTCCCTATGAGTCAGGTCTGACTCAACGGCACATAACAACAATAACAACAACAACTATTATATGGTTACATTTAAAAGTGAATAAACTAATTTCTTTTTATTTTAAATATTGAATTTTAAAACAAATAAAACATGGGTGAATTCAAGGGACTGATTCCTTTAGTTTCTCCCCAGAAATCAGAACCTCCATGCTTAGTAAAATAGCCATTTCTAATCAATAGATGGCAATGTCTAGTGATAGGCAGAAAATACTAGGAAAAACTAACCAGCTGCTTACAACTTGCTCTAGGACCCAGGCATTGATTCCCATTTATGCCAACTCTATGTGTGTCAGAGTACAATTATGCTCCATAGGATTTTCAGTGGCCGATTTTTCAGAAGTAGGTCACCACACCTTTCTTCCAAGGCTCTTCTGAGTGAATTTGAACCTCCAGCCTTTCAGTTAGCAGCCAAATCAACAAACCAAATCCACTGCCATCAAGTCGAATTCCAACTCATTGCGACTTTATAGAAAAGAGTAGAACTGCTCCATAGGGTTTCCAAAGCTATAAATCTTTATGGAAGTTGACTCCCACACCTTTTTCCAAAAAAAAGTTGCTAGTGGATTGAATCACCAATCTCTCAGCAGCTGAGCACTTAACCAGTGTGTCACCAGGGTTCCTTCCATAAAGAACACCCAAGTGTATTAACCATTTGCACTATCCGGGACTCCCCACTCTAGAACAATGGTTGTGTTGTATATAAAAATCATCTGGGGAACCTTATCTAAAATACAGGCTCCATCACATTTCTACCTTTGCTAAAGAATTGGGAATCCGGAAATTATTTCTTAAAAGCATGATCCAAGGATTGCCCAGGAATCTTGTTAAAAAGTCCTCAGCCCTGGTCTGCACCGAGACACCAGATTTTTATGGAATGGGTAGGAGGTGGGACCCACAAATCTGTATTTTTCACAAACACCCAGGTGTTCCATGGCAATGCTTTGAGGAGCAAAATAGACACAGAAATGTTGCCTGGGGTTTTTGCTACTCTGCACCCCTTGAAAGTAACTTTCTTCACTATTTTCCCCATATTTAACAGGGGAAAAAAAAGGAGCAAGTAGCTCAAAGAAGCACAGAGAGTGGGATCAGCTGATCCTGACACTTAGCTCTTCCCAGTTTATATCCCCCACCCCTTTTTCCATTTATTTCCTCCACTCTTCTCTGATTCACTGCACTCTGGCCACACTGCCCTCCTCTCTGAACCTTGAATACATTCTAAGGCTCCTGCCTTGGCATTTTTGCACTGGTTGTTCCTTCTTCCACATATGCTGTTCCCCAAATACTGTCATGACTCCTTGCTTCCCTCACGTCTTTGCTCAAAGGTCACCTTCTAATGTGGCCTATCTTCACTACCCCATTCAAAGAGTTTCCCTATCCTTGCTCCCACATTCTTCCTCCCCCATTCTTGCTTCATTATGGAACTTTATCAACTTCTAATAAACTATGTGGTTGTTGTTGTTGTTGTTATGTGCCGTCGAGTCGAGTCCCTCTAAAACCAAAAAAAAAAAAAAGACTGCTGTCAAGTCGGATTCGACGTATAGCGACCCCTTCTTGGGTTTCTGAGGCAGTATCACTATGGAAGTAGATTGCCCAACCTTCCTTCAGAGGAATGGCTGGTGGGTTTGAACCACCACCCTTCTGGTTAGCCATCAGATGCCTTAGGCACTATGCCACCAGGCAGTAAAAACGCTTAACATGCTTGGCTGCTAACAGAAAGCTTTGAGATCCAAATCCACTCAAATGCACCTTGAAGAAAGGCCTGGCAATCTACCTCCAAAAAATCAGCCATTGCAATCCTGTGGAACACAGTTCTACTCTGACACATACGGAGTTGCCATGACTCAGTGGCAACTGGTAACATAATGCAATAAACTACATCATTTACTCACCAATTTTCATTTATTTGTCTCTCCCCAACTAGAATGTATTATCTTTGTGGTCACAGAGTTGTCAGTTTTGTTCAATGGTGTTTTCTACATCCCTAGAACAGTGCTTGGCACGTCTTGAATGAATGAGTATCTTTGAGTTTTATTTCATCTGTGCTACCATTCATGCTGTTTGCAATCTCTGAGCTTGGAAAATTTGCCTTATTTTCCAGCCCGAGGTAAATTCTTAAAGTGTGTTCATTAACTCATGTAAACATTAATAAGAGAATATGGAAACAGTTGCCTGCATGTTTCCTCTTGCTTTCATTCCAGTAAAATCACATATATACACACAATATGCCATATATGTCAATGGGGTAATCCTCTTTATTATGTTTCCAAATGGTTAATTCCTTCCCAGAGAAGATTTTGACCTCTCCGCTTTTAACCCCAATCTACTCTTCCTTCTGCATATTTCAAGGGTCCTCAAGTAAGACGAAGATACCAAACCCCTCTCCCTGTGACATGGAGGCCAACCATATCCATGCTGACCCCAATGATGGCCTACGAAGTCATTCTCACCTTTAAAAGTGCTTTGTAAATTTTAAGGAGATATTAAAATATTGTGATTTCTTCCTTTGCTACATCCTTCTCATAACTGTTAACCTATTCATAAATACTCACCCCTGACAAACATGTCTCATCCATCCCTCAAAAATCCTCTTTCTCATCCATAGAAAACAGCTTTGAAACAGCTGTTCCTGCAGCAGTAGAACAATCCATGTAACAAAGGTCACTGTGAAAGGAATAGGCCAGCCGCTTCTAAACCTGTTCACTTTCTTTCTGGGCATACTATTAGACTAGATTTCCCAGTTTCCCTTGCAGTTATATGTGGCCATGTGACTGAGTTCTAACTGAGTAGTTCTCAACCAGGCAGATGTTTCCCTCAGGAGACAGCTGGTGATGTCTGAAGATATCTTTATCATAACGTAGGGAGCAGAAGTGCTACTAGGGTGTTAGGTAGAGGCCAGGTATGCTGCTAAACATTCTACAATGCACAGGACAAGCCCTTACAACAAAGAATTGTCCAGCCCCAAATGTCAACAGTCCTGAGGCTGAGAAACCCTGCTCTAACCAATGGAATGCGAGTTGAGCATTGTAAGCCTATTCCAGACCTGACCCATGAAAAGCACCCAAAAGTGTAAATTCCCCTTCTCCAGCTTGATACAGATGAACCTAGACATCTTGGAAGTCACATGTTGACTATGCCTGAGTCCCTGAATTACTGCTTGGATAACAGCTTTCTGCTGATCAGTAACACTTGTTTTCAGAATTTGAGTGACAAAGTTCTAGCGTGTTGGAGTGACTATACATTTCTGGATTTGTTTGTTATAACTAATACTTTTGACAGTTTCCTTCGATGAATTCTCCAGTGTGTACAGCCAGCCCTAGGATCAACAGACATCCCTGGAGGATATGTGGAGTAGTTTCAATGCCTCCAGAGATGTATTTTTCTAGAAAGCCTCTCTGTCTCATGGCCATGGCTTCTGGTATATATTTATTTTAGAAGATAGATCCCTTACTCTTCTGTATCCCATTTAGGGATTTGCTGACCAAATGCACATGTGTAGTGCAGAGAATTACTTGGTGTGGCTCTTCTAGCCATGTTGTTTGTCCCTCCCACCAGAAGATTGGATGGAACTATGCAAACATAAGGTGTTTGTGGCCCACCAAGAGGATTGGATAGCTTGTAAGTAATGTAAATAAGGTACATGGCCCCCTTGTGGAGAGGGGACCACGGAAATAAGGTGTATAGAATTCTAATATGAGAATTGGTCAGTTTTGTCATTACACTGGGCTTAAAATGAGCTCTCACAGACTGAAGGGGAGGATGTCACTACTATCAAGAAGGAAAAGCCAAGAGTGGAGCTCGTCTTAGGACCCAAGATCCCCATGCTGAGACAATGACAGAAAAGAGTGTAGCAGCAGCAGCAGAACCCAGAGACTAGCATGAAACAGAGCAGCAGGTTTGCCGGCACATGGAGCCAGAAAGCTGAGTGCCTTTGGCCAGGAGGCTTGCTAGCAGTTTGGGTCGCTTCTATTGGCAGAGTTAAGAGTTTCGTTGGCATTCGCCTAAGCAGGGCAGGGGCTAGGCCAAGAGGCCCAGGGTCAAAGAGAGATGTGTCTATGGACATGGCAGTAGGGAGTATGCCCTGATTGAAAAATTATATCCTGAGCGCATTCCTGAACCTGAATTGTAACCTGTTCCTTCCCTAATAAATCCCATAATTGTGAGCACTGTCTGTGAGTTTTGTGGCCATTGCAATGAATTATTGAACCCAGCAGAGAAGGAGTGATTGCCATGGGAGGGATGGTTCGTGTCAGAATTGCTGGAGAATGAAGGCTTGTCTGACTTCTGCTGCCTCACAGGAACCAGTCTTGGGCTGCTAATGGTGATCTTCTCTCTCCTTCATGAAGTTTGTGAAGGTCAAAGATGATGCCATACCCACGCCCTTTTGTAATGCTTTATCCCTGATCAGGGTATCCAAACTGAATCCTCCTTTCATCAACTAGGCTGAATAACCCAGAAGAACCCAAAAGGCCCTCTTAGCTTTCTCCTTTGCACTACACTTTCCTATCTCCCATCTCCAGAATTAAATAGGATCTCAGACTAGGAGAAAGAAAGAGGGAACAAGTGATAGAAAGCAAGAGAGAGCATAAGGCTGGCTCAGGCAAGAGCATAGGATGAAGGGAGAGACTCTCAAAGTCTAGCCATAAATAGATGCCCTGCATTTTATCTGGCAACCCTACTAATTGAGTACTTATATGGGTGGCATAGTGCCTAAGCCATTTGACTGCTAACCAGAAGGCTGACAGTTCAAACCCACCAGCTACTCCTCAGAAGGAAGACTGAGCAATCTACTTCCATAGAGATAACGCCTCCAAAACCCAAGGAGGGGTCATTATGAGTCAAGTCAACTTGACGGCAGTAAGTTTTGTTTCTTTTTTTAACTCTTCTAGATATTATACACAAGGGGTGCTCAGGACATTTACCCATCATTATTCATTTAAATGCTACAAATATCATGACTTTCCCTCCCCCCTCAACGGCAATCACTAGAATATAGTAGCCTTAAAGAAACCTGAGGACAGTGAGGATAATGATGGATTTTTTTATTTTTTATTTTTAAAGCTCATATTTCAAACTAAGGTCAATTATCCACAGTAAATATTTCCTATTAAAAACAAAACAAACAAAAAAACCTAGCATTTTTCCCGGAAGTAATTAAACTGATCTGATGCACTTTCAGAAAGAGGCTTATGAGGTAACTTAGGGCAAAGATTAAGAGCACAGACTTTGAAGTCAGAAAGACTTGGGTTCAAATGTTGATTGTACCACATACCTACCTCCTGGCTATAATGACTTGGGCAGGTTATTGGGAAATTCTGTGTACCAGTTTCCTCCTGTATAAAATGGGAAGACTAGGAGTTCCTACCTTGTTGTTGTTTTTGTTAGGTGCCACCGAGTTGGCTCTGACTCATAGCAATCCAATGTACAACAGAATGAAACACCACCCGGTCCTGTGCCAATCTCACAATTCTTGCTATACCTGAGCCCATTGTTGCAGCCACCATGTCAATCCATCTCCTTGAGAGGCTTCCCCTTTTTCTCTGACCCTCCACTTCATCAAGCATGATATTCTTCTCCAGGGAATGGTCCCTTCTGACAACATGACCAAAGTAGGTGAGATGAAGTCTGGCCATTTTTGCTTCCAAGGAGCATTCCAGCTGCACTTCTTTCAGGACACATTTGTTCATTCTTCTGGCAGTCCATGGTACTTTCAGTATTCTTCACCAACACCACAACTCAAAAACATCAACTCTTCTTTGGTCTTCCTTATTCATTGTCCAGCTTTCACATGCATATGAATTCACTGCTGTCTAGTCAGATCTGACTCATAGCGACCCCTCCTTGGGTTTCCGAGGTGGTATCACTACGGAAGGAGATTGCCCAACCTTCCTTCCGATGAGTGGCTGGTGGGTTTGAACTGCCAGGCTTCTGGTTAGCAGTCAAATGCCTTAGGCACTATGCCACCAGAGCTCCCACATGCATATGAGGCAATTAAAAACACCATGGCTTGTGTTAGATGGACCTTAGTCTTCAAAGAGATATCTTTGCTCTTCAGCACTTTAAAGAGGTCTTTTGCAGTAAATTTGCCCAGTGCAAGAAGTCATCTGATGTCTTTGACTACTGCTTCCATTGGTGTTGACAGTGGAACTAAGAAATATGAAATCTTTGACAACTTCAATCTTTTCTCCATTTATCATGATGCTGCTTATTGGTCCATTTGTGAGGATTTTCATTTTCTTTATGTTGAGGTGTAATCCATACTGTAGACTATATAGTTTTTTATCTTTATCAGTATGTGCTTCAAGTCATCTTCAATTTCAGCAAGCAAGGTTGTGTCATCTTCATATAATAGATTTTTAGTAGGTCTTTCTCTAACCTTGATTCCATGTTCTTCTTCATATAGCCCAGCTTCTCAGATTGTTTGCTCAGCATGCAGATTGAATAAGCATGGAGGAAGAATACAACCCTGACACTCGCCCTTCCTGACTTTAAATCATGCAGTATCCCTTTATTCTGTTTGAACGACAGCCTCCTGGTCTAGGTACAGGTTCCTCATGAGTACAATTAAGTGTCCTGGAATTCCCATTCTTCTCAATGTATCCATAATTTGTTATGTTCCACATAGTTGAATACTTTTGCATAGTCAATAAAACACAAGTAAATATCTTTCTGCTATTCTTTGATTTCGGTCAAGATCCATCTGACATCACCAATGATACCTCTTGTTCCATGTCCTCTTCTAAATCCGGCTTGCATTTCTGGAAGTTCCCTATCAATATACCACTGCAACCCTTTGTGAATTATCTTCAGCAAGATTTTACTCATGTGTGGTATTAATGATGTTGTTCAATAATTTCAACATTCTGTGGGAGCACCTTTCTTTGGAAGTACAAATGTGGATCTCTTCCAGTCAGTTGGCCAGGTAGCTGTCTTCCAAATTTCTTGACATTCACGAGTAAGTACCACCAGTGCGGCATCAGTTTGTTGAAACATCTCAGTGGGTATTTTGTCAATTGCTGGAACCTTGTTCTTCACCAATTCCTTCAGTGCAGCTTCAACTTTTCCTTCAATGCCTTTGGTTCTTGATCAAATGCCACCTCCTGAAATGAACACCCATTCTTTTCAGTACAGGGACTCTGTGTATTCTTTCCGTCTTCTTTTGATGTTTCCTGCATCATTCAATATTTTGCCCTTAGAAACTTTCAATATTGCAACTCCAGGCTTAAATTTTTCCTTTAGTCCTTTAAACTTGAGAATGACAAACATGTTCTTCCCTTTTGGGTTTCTAACTTCAGGTCTTTTCACATTTCATTATAGTAATTGACTTTGTCTTCTCAAGCAGCTGTTTGAAATTTTTTGTTCAGCTCTTTTATCTTGTCATTTCTTCCATTTGCTTTAGCTACTCTCTGTTCAAGAAGCTCTGGTGGTGTAGTGCCTAGGACATTTGACGGCTAACCAGAAGGCTGGTGGTTCAAACCCACCAGCCATTTCTCAGAAGGAAGGTTGGGCAATCTATTTCCATAGAGATGCCACCTTGGAAACCCAAGGAGGGGCCTCTATGAGTCGGGACCGACTTGACGGCAGTGAGTTTGGTTTTTTGGTTTACTCTCCACTCAAGGACAAGTTTCAGAGTCTCTTCTAACGTCCATTGTGGTCTTTTCTTCCTTTCCTGTCTTTTTAATGACCTCTTGCTTTCTTCACGGATGATGTTCTTGATACCATCCCACAATTCCTCTGGTTTTCAGTCACTGTTGTTGTTGTTGTTAGGTGCCATCGAGTCGTTTCCAACTCACAGCGACCCCATGCACAGCAGAACGAAACACTGCCCGATCCCGCGCCAGCTCCACAATCCCTGCTATACTTGAGCCCATCATTGCAGCCACTATGTCAATCCATCTCGTTGAAGGCCTCCCCCCGTTTTGTCGACCCTCCACCCTACCAAGCATGACATCCTTCTCCAAGGAATGGTCCCTTCTGACAACATTACCAAAATAGGTGAGACGAAGTCTGGCCATTCTCGCTTCCAAGGAGCATTTCAGGTGCACGTCCTCCAGGACAGATCTGTTAGTTCTTTTAGCAGTCCATGGTAC
>NW_006921612.1:9285823-9311731 GCF_000298275.1 Orycteropus afer afer | reverse complement strand
CCTCAAAACTCACATCAACACGTCACCACGGTAGGACAAACTGACAGACAATTTTGCCTCCCTGTTGGAAACCTCTCATACCACCCTTACCTGGGTCCCTGCGGCTGACTGCTCCTCTCTCCAGGTTCCTAGGCCTTTTAATCCCCTTTCTCCCGCTCTCCCGCCCGGCTGCTTTGAGCATGCCTGAGTTCCTCTCTTCACCTGGATCCCTGCAACTGACTGCTCCTCTGTCTGAGTTCCTGGTTTTTAATCCCTTTTTTTCTGCTCTCCCGTACTGCTGCTTTGTGCATGCCTGAGTTCCTCTCCCCACTTGGATCCCTGCGGCTGACAGTTTTGGTCACTGGTGTTCAATATCTCAAATCTATTCTTTAGATGGTCTCTAATTTCAGGTGGGATATAATCAAGGTCTTATTTTGGCTCTTGTGACTTGTTTTAATTGCCTTCAGTTTCAACTTGAACTTCCATATGAACTTGATAGTCTATTCTACACTCAGCTTCTGGCCTTGTTTTAGTTGAAGATACTGAGCTTCTCCAGCACCTCTTTCCACAGATGTAGTCAATTTGATTCCTGTGAATTCCATCTGGTGAAGTCCATGTGTATAGCCGTTTGTGTTGTTGAAAAACGGTATTTGCAATGAATAAGTCACTGGTCTTGCAAAATTCTATCATGTGATCTCCAGCATCATTTTTATCACCAAGGCTATATTTTCCAATACTGGTGATTCTTCATTTACAATTTTTGCTTTCCAATCACCAGTGATAATCAACACACATTGATTGCATGTTTGGTCAATTTCAGACTGCAGAAGTTGGTAAAAATCTTCAATTTTCTTGTCTTTGGCTTTGGTGGTTCGTTCATAGATTTGAATAGTAGTAGTATTTCTGGTCTTCCTTGTAGGCCTATGGATATTATCCTATCACTGACAGCACTGTACTTCAGGACAGACCTTGAAACATCCTTTGTGACAATGAATGTCACACATTCCTCTTCAACTTATCATTCCCAGCATAGTAGATCATATGGTTGTCTGATTCAAAATGGCCAAAACTAGTATATGTCTAGGATATCAATCTTTATGCATTCCATTTTGACAACTTCCAATTTTCCTAGATTCATACTTCATACATTGTATGTTCTGATTATTAATGGATGTTTGCAGCTGTTTCTTCCCATTTTGAGTCATGCCTCATAAGCAAATGGAGGTCCTGAAAGCTTTACTCCATTCACATCATGAAGGTCAACTCTACTTTGAGGAGGCAGCTCTTCCCTAGTCGTATTTTGAGTGCCTTCCGACCTGAGGGGCTTACCTTCCATCACTATATCAGACAGTGTTTGAAGGCTGTTTGTAAAGTTTTCCAGTAATATATTAGACAGTGTTTCACAGCTATTCATAAGGTTTACACTGCCCAATTCTTTGAGAATTGGATTTTCAATTCTTGAGAAGTGAATGGCCCATTACTTCTTTCAAGTCTGTCTCAGTCTGAAAGCTCTGTCTCACTGAAACCTGTCCACCATGGGTAACTCTGTAGGTGTTTGAAATACTGGTGATATACCCTCCAGCCTCACAGCCACTACAGTATGACAAACTGACAGAAGAGTGGTGGAGTCACTACCATAGAGGGTTTTAAGTTCATAAAGTACTTCTGTCAGGTCTATCACAGACTGAGTGCTCAACATCCACCAACCACAATTTGGATTTTGAGGGCCTGAGTGGGAGTCCTAACTCAGCAACTCATTGGCTCTGTGATACTAACCAAGTCAAATTCTCCAAAGCTAGTTTCCACATATGTAAACCAGAAATAACTCTGTACTCACACTGTTAATATGAGGATTAATTAACCCTATCTCGGAGGTCATACTAACCAGAGGGGTTAATAATGCTGTTGTGGTCCAAGATTTTCTGCCAGAACTAAGAAGCAGAACTTAAAAGTCTGATACAACTTCAGACTTTTAATAATAGGTTGTACTTTTCTCTTTACCAATCTTAGTGAAACCACCCAAAATAAGAGCATGGCAAAGTTTACCACAAAACGATGGTTTAAATAACCACATTCTCAGGAAGAGAGACAAAGCTTTTCCCCTTTGCATCGCCCATGCTCATAAAGCCTGGGTGGGTCAGCCCAAAGTTGTCATCTGTGAAATTAACCACATTTATGGTTAATTTAACAGATGGTTACAGTGCACCCATCTGTTCAATTAACCACACTTAAGAAAATAATCCTACTTTCTTTACAACCTGAAAAGAAGTTTAACCTCTGAAACTTGTTACATGCTTCAGGGTCAAGCCATCAAGAACCAGAACTATGAATAGTCAGTAGTTCAGTCTGCTTTGTACTGTCAGTGCCCTGAGAGTCCTCCTGGTCATGCCCCAGGGCCCCTGGGTAAGGAAATAAAGCCCTGATGAGACCATTGGTCAGTTCTTAGCAAATTTAAAGCTTAGCACCAATCACAGCATTTGCTTCTCAAGGTAGCCTCCTCATTTATTCCTCAAGATATATCAAATCATTCTCCACACTACCTGGTTGGAATGACAGCAAGACAAGCACCCCTAGATGTAGGCAGTGGTGATTCACTGGTAGAATTCTCACCTTCCATGCAGAAGACCTGAGTTCAATTCCTAGCCAGTACACCTCATGCACAGTCACCACCTGCCTGTCACTGGAGGCTTGTTAAGATGCTGAATGGTTTACAGCGGAGCTTCCAGACTAAGACAGACTAAGAAGGAAGGCCTGACCATCAAATTCTGAAAACCCTATAAATCACAACAGTTTGACCTTCAACAGATTATGGGTCTGGCACAGGACCACAGGGGCCTTCAACAGCAGTTAACAAAAACAGCAATAGTCAAGACAATCAATGAGCTATGTGGCTGTGGGTGCAATCTATACACAAGTCTCTTCATCTGTAAAATGGTATGAATGATGATATCTATATCGTTTTGGTTGATATGAGGATCAAAGACAATAGTGTTTTAACGTATACTACACAATTCAAGAAATTGCAGTCCAGATATCAGACATCATATTGCACTGGGCAAATCTGCTGCAAAAGACGTCTTTAAAGTGTCGAAGAGCAAAGATGTCACTTTGAAGACTAAAGTATGCCTAACCCAAGCCATGATGTATTTTCAATCACATCATATGCATACGAAAGTTGGACAATGAATAAGGAATACTGAAGAAGAAGTGATGCCTTTGAATTGAGGTACTGGCGAAGAAGAATACTGAAAATACTATGAACTGCATGCAAGAAGAATGAACAAATCTGTTCTGAGAAGTGCAGCCAGAATGCTCCTTAGAAGTAAGAATGGCCAAACTTCTTCTCACCTGCTTTGGTCATGTGGTCAGAAAGGACCAGTCTCTGGAGAAGGATATCATGTTTGGTAAAGTGGAATGTCAGAGAAAAAGGGGAAGATCCTCAACAAGATGGATTGATACAGTGACTACAACAATGGGCTCAAGCATAGCAGGGATTATGAGGATGGCATAGGGCAGGGCAGTGTTTCAGTCTGTTACACATAGATAGGGTTGCTATGAGTCAGAATCAACTCGACAGCACCTAACAACAACATGCAATTCAAATGCAAGGTGTTTCTATGAGATGACTGTTTTTCACATTTATTTTTTATTGTGATTTGGATGAAAGTTTACAGAGTAAATTGGTTTTCCATTCAATAATTCATACATATTTAGTTTTGTGACACTGATTGCAATCTCCACAATGTCACAACACTCTTCCCACTTCCTCCCTGTGTTCACCATTTCCCTTCATTCTTCTTCACCTGCCCTTCCTACCTTCGGAGCTTTATTCTTAATGCTGCCCTTTTGATCTCATATCGTTGACTGTCTATGTAGCATCTATGTACTGCCCTGGCATTATTGTTCACCTTATAGGCCTGTCTATCCTTTGGCTGAAAGTTGAGCCACAGAGGTGAGTTCAGTTCTAGGCTTCACAGGTGTTCAAGGACCATAGTCTCAGGGGTGAGAAGATGATATTTTTAAAGGTGAGTGCAAAATATTGTAAAAAGTCATGGAAAGGTTTATATATGGAAGGAAATTTTCTTTGTTGATTACCAGGGGTGGGGGGGGGGGGGGGGGAACACTGCAAAAAAAAAAAAAAAAAAGGTATTGACCCATGTCACTTTAGTTTTGTATATTTCACCATATATAAATTATATTTCAATAAAATGTATTTCAAGGAAAAAAAAAGGTGAGGGCACAAGTGTATTAGCTAGCTGACTCTTTCCACAGACTCAGAGAAAACAATAACACTGTGCTTCTCAGACTCTAATTTGCATAGGAATCACCTGAGCATCTTGTTAAAATGCAGATGCTGCTTCACTGTGACAAGGCTGGAGCTGGCATTCTGCGTTTCTAACAAACTCTCAGGTTTTGCCCATTCTGCTCATTCTCAGACCACACTTTGAGGAGTTAGGGTTAGAGTTGAAATGCTCCCTGCCCTATATACGATTTGATTTGAGCTTCACTTTGCAGGTCTAGGAGCTTGTCCCCCTCTTTACAGATGGGAACCCTAGGGTTTACAATGACTCACCTGAGGATACAGATGCTCAAGGAACATAAAGAAACAAAGGGCTGATTGAAGCCACCCCTCAAGCCCAAGGGCTCAGGCTCAAGGAGTGAATGGTGGGATCAGGACAAGCCCTTAACTCCAACTCCCCCCCCCCCCATATATCCCACCTCTCACATCAACCGCAGCAACAAAAAAGAACAGAAGCACACTTTATTGCAAAGATTTTGGTATTGTGGATGTCTTAGAGAGGGTGCCCACTGGGTATGCCAAGCTTATGACTTAGAAGCAGGACTTAATAAATTGTAATTACATCAACCCACTCCCAGTTCCTCTCTCTGGGTCAGAAATGGACACACTAGGGTAGGGTTTACTAGGGAAGGCTGAGATTTTTAGCTTCCAGCCTTCAATCCAGTGGTATGTCCCCTAGGATAAGCAGAGTATCCTAGAAGTCCTGGGAAATTAAATCAACAAGACAATGGAATAAAGAGCTTGGTCCTAACTATGAAGTATGATTACTCCATGTGAGCTCCCCTTTATAGCATAGAAAGAAGAAATCACAACATTACCTTAACATCTTGATGAATAGAAGTAATGCCTTTGAAATGTTTCTATGATACAGTTTTAGGAATCTCTGGAGCTACCAGATGCTCTTATTATCTTGCTAGAGAAACTGCATGATCCCCACCTAGAAGGCCTTCCTCAATAGCTCATTTTCCCATCTTCTCCAGGGTACTGGAACTGGTCAAGCAATTTGTCCTACCATGTTCTGGTTCATTAAATACAGTCATCACATATGGTTATAAATTCTGTTGAACAAAATAAAAGTTCCATAGTATACACTTGCATATATACCAGATACCAAAACATCAAAGCATTGTGTACTTCTTTTAAAATTATGCTTTTTTTATTGGATAAGGGGATATGTTTGTATCATATCTTATAAATAATTTGTTATAAAATTTTCAAGGGAAAAAAATTTCAAATAAATTAGCAATTATTGTAACTACAATGAATGTGTAAGATTATACTTAGAAACTCTGTTGTTCCCACCCTCCTCCAATTTCTCCTCTATTGACCCGTTTCAGTAATCAACATAACAAACTACCTCACAATTTAGTGGCTTAAGACAACAATTTATTATTTTCTCTCACAGTTCTGTTGGTTAGATTCCAGCAGACATTTCTCACTCAGGATCTCTCATGTGGTTGTGGTCATTAGGTATCTGGAGCTGGCATCTTAAGACTTGACTGGGCTAGACGTCCAAGATGTCTTCTTCACTCACAAATTAGGTGCTTGGCTGGGATGACTGGAGCAGTTGCGGGCTGGTCCCATCTTTATCGCTCTCCATGTGTCTGTCCTCTCCACCTAGCTAGCCTGGACTTCCTCACAGCACGGTGATCTCAGGGAATTCTGCATTGCTTACTTGGTAATTGGCTTCCCTCAGAGAAAAGTCAAGAAAACAAAACGAAAGTTGAAAGGTTTCTTCTGACCTAGAGTCACACAACATCACGTCTACCACATTCTGTTGGTTACACAAAACCTACTCAGATTCAGTGCAGGAGGCTGAATGGCATGAATACTGGGAAATATGGTTAATTGGGGTGACATCTTTTGAGACTAGCTACCAGAGAAGCTACCACAGACCTGCAGAAGGCTAAGGACCAGGGCAAGCTACAGGGTATATAATTTAAAAAGCTCTGGTGGCACAAACGTTTAAGCACTCAGACCCTGAAAGACTGGCGGTTGGAACCCACCCAGCAGTTCTGTGGGAGAAAGACCTGTGACCTGCTTCCATAAAGGTTACAGCCAAGAAAACCCTATGACTTGATGACACCCAACACAACTACAGCAGTGCAAAGTGAAAATGCAGATTCCCTGTTGAAAAAGCCGAAAAATAGTTTTCCTTTCTTCCAAAGTCTCTCTTAACCTGTCGTATGCTTTATTTGCTATTTAATGTCACATTCTCATGGGTATTGGAATATTCATGAGGTGAGTGCAGACCCTTACATGAACCCAGGACTCTACCCCTTGACTCTGCATGCTATGTACACCTGACCCTGGACTTCTCTGCTGCCACCTAGGAGACAGAGGAGCAGTGGCAGACAGGGAAGAGGCAATAGAGATGGTGGCCAATAACTTGACCTAGGGAAGCAGGGAGGCAGGACAATACATGAGTCGAGGTTTCCAGACCATGCTTCCTTGTCCCATTAGATGTCACTTACCAAACACAAATCCAAAGATAAAATTATTAAGAATTTCAAGGTGGAGACTGTAAAACATCACACCCTCAACACAGGCTCTGTGCAACTGCACTGGCTGCATGTCTGTGAAGTGGCCTCACCAAGGAGTAATGGCAGAGCAGGAGCAGAAAGGAGCAGGCATCAGTACAAGTAAGACCCATGAAGTGGGAAAGTTTAACTAGAGTGTGGATGCATATTAACTTGAGTAAAGGAAAAATAAATGGAAAAAAAAAAAGTGGGAAGTCAAGATTTCTTTGGTTCCTCTATATAGCAAGAACCCAGAAGGCAGTGGAATGAATCAACTTAGCCTAAAATAATTCTAGCCAACATTTCCAGATACTAACAATGCCTTTACAGATCTGATGTTAGGGTCAGGCAGGTCCTGCTAAAACAAAATCTAAATAGTAATTCTGAAAACCCGTGAGTTCGTATATGTGAAAGTGCTTTGAAAATTCAAATAAGGAAATGTGAATAATTAAAAAAAAAAAAAATTAAACTGCTCTGTGTTTTCCATTTTAAGTAAAAGTAAGTGTACAAGAGCTTCCAGTTTTAGACAAGATGGAGTAGACACGCTTCTCTCTATTCTTTCTGCTCAGTACAGTTAAAAACCCTGGACATTATAACTCAAACTAAAACTCATTGCCATCGAGTCAGATCCGACTCATAGCGATCCCTCCTTGGGTTTCCGAGGCAGTATGTCTACGGAAATAGATTGCCCAACCTTGACTTTATACATAAAACAAATATAAGTAGATTCTGAAAGGCAGAGAGAAGGTACACTGGCTAGAGACTTTGGGAGACAAGGAATGCATAGGGAGTGTTTTCTCCCTGCTTCATATATCCTGAAATGGGTGCAGGACAGAGAAGCAGGCAAGCCAGAAATGCCAAGGAACACAGACAAAAAGATAATAAGCCTGTTCTCTCTAGCCAAAGGACCAGGAAAGGGGAAACCTAGCAAGACAGAAATCTTTTAGACAACAATCATGCTATTCTAGCCAAACACCACAGAAAAAAAAAAGTAGCTTTAGTGCCACCCCCATTAACAAAAAAAATCAAGCCAAACTCACTGCCGTAGAGTGAGATCTGACTCCTAGTGAACCCTCCTTGGGTTTCCGAGGTGGTTATCACTACGGAAGTAGATTAGAAGTCCATCCTCACACAGTTGTGACTATGTGCTTCCCTCTCTTTTCCCTCTACAACCACATTAGAGAAGGCAAAGTGGGGAACACTGACATTCATCCCTGCCCATCAGTAACTAGCCCCCTCACCACAGTGTTAATATAGACCATGTGGGGGAGCTTGGACTCCCACCACTACCCAGAGGTAATGAGGTACTTCTCTCCCTCCTTACAGGGGTGGTCTGCAAGAAGACTGTGTCGGAAGGTACAAATTCACCACCTTCTAGCAATAAGCCATCCCCACTCCACAATGTCAGTAGAGGCCACATGGTGAGCAGTAAGGAGCAGCCAAGATGGTGTCAGCAGAGGCCTGTTATAACAAAAGGTTTAATTAAAACCCAGAATCTTATAATATTCAAAGTGTTCATGTTCCAATAGATAATAATTTGTCTTACTGAGAAGTAGGAAAATCTCGACTTGAATGAGAAAAGAAAACCAACCATCACCAACACCAAGTCGACACAGACATTAGAACCACCTGACAAGAATTTTAAGCAATCATCATGAAAAACTTTCAACAAGCAAGTATGAACATATGCTTGAAACAAATGGAAAAAAAATAGAAAATCTAAGGAAAGAAACAGAAGATATAAAGAACTAAATGGACCTTTTAATACTAAAAAACACAATAACTAAAATGAAAAATTCACTGGATGAGCTCCACAGCATAACAGAGGCAACAGAGGAACACTGAACTTGAAGATAAACAAAAATATCAAATCAGCTGGCATCAAGTCAACTCTGATTCCTGGCGATCCCACAAGTGTCAGAGTAGAACTATGTTCCAAAGGGTTTTCAATGGATGATTTTTTTCAGAAGTAGATTCTGAGACCTTTCTTCCAAGGCACCTCTGGTGAACTTGAACTGCCAACCTTTTGGTTAGCAGCCAAGCATATTAACTATTTGCACTACTCAGGGATTCTGAACTGAAAGAACAATTAAAATTGCCAACTAAATTTCTTTTGAGAGAAAGTAGACTGAAGAAAAATAAATGAACAGAGTTTTAAGGATCTGTGGGTCTACAACAAAAGATCTAACATTCGTGTCATAAAAGTCCCAGATAGAGGAGAAAAGAGGATGTGGCTGAAAAATATTCAAAGAAATAATGGCTGAAAATTTTCCCAATTTGTAAAAAGACTTAAAATTTACAGATTCAAGAAGCTGAGCCAGCCCCAAATAGGATAAATCCAAAGAAATCCATGCAAGATATATCATAAGCAAACTTCTGAAAACTAAAGACAAAGAAAAATTCTGAAAGCAGGAAAGAGAAACACCACCATCGTACATAGAGGGGAAATAACATTTCAAATGACAGTACATTTCTCATCATGAAAGCCAGAAAGAAGTAGTACATTTGTCAAATGCTGGAAAGAAAGAATTGTCAACCATAATTCTATATCCAGCAAAAATATCCTTCAAGAATAAAGGGGAAATCAAGACATTCTCTGATACAGAAAAAAAAAAAGAAAGAAAGAATATGTTGCTAGCTGATCTACTCTTAAAAAAAAAAAAAAGTCTAAAAGATGCCCTTGAAGCAAAATAAAAATGATTTAAAAAAAAAAAAAAAACTAGAACATCAACAGGGGAGAAAGAACAAGGAAAAGAGTAAAGATGTGGGAAAATAAAATACTTTCCATCACCTCTTGAGTTTTCTAAAAATAAACGTTTGGGTCCTTAAGGGATCTAACTTGGCTCAGTTCTCACCCAGTAGGCAAAAAACATCAATTGCAAGGTCCTTGGGTGGCACAGATGATTGCTCTTGATTACTAACCTACAGGTTGACAGTCAGTACCCACTAAGCAGTGCCACAGAAGATGGCCTGGCCATCTGCTTCTCTGAAGATTATAGTCAAGAAAACCTAATGAAGCAGTTCTATCTGTTAACACACAGAGTCATCCCGAGTCAAAATAGACTGAACCACAACTGATTGGTTGGTTTTTGCAAAGTTGGTTTAGAAGGCCAGTTGCTTAATCTGAAGTTTTTCAAAGTAGGGTCCCCATACCACCTGTATAAGGATACTTAAAATGCTGCTTCCTGGGTTGCTTACCAGACCTACTGAATCAGACATTTCTAGATGTAGGCCATAGAAGTCTCCATATAAAGATGTGGTTCCTTCTTACACTAAGATCTGAAATGTACGAAGATCTGAGTTGACCTTTAGTTAATATAGGGTCAAGCTCAGTTAATCAGCATTGACTTTAGAAAGAGGTGAGAACAAAGTGTAACAGAAATTCCTAGCTGAGCAATCTAGTCAACCAAGACTGGAGTAAAATCACAATGCAAAAAAGTAATCAATATCCAGCTGTAGAGTTAATGTCAAATAAACTTCTTCAAGCCAAGGATGGGTATTGCCCTGCAGTGTAGGCTGCAGTCTAGCCACCAAAGTGCAGACTGTCACTCATCCATGCTTCCATTTCTTCCTCTGTAAAATGGGGATAACATTGGAGTTCTGGTGGTGCAATGGTTAAGGCATGTGACTGCTAACCAAAAGGTTCCTGGTTCCAACCCACTATCCATTCCCCCTGAAGAACATGAGTCAGTTTGCTTCAGTAAAGATATACAGCCCTGGAAACCCTACAGGGGTAGCTATGAGTCAGAATTGACTCGATAGCAGAATTTGGTTATTTGGAGTTCCCAACGCATAAGGAGCCCTGTTGGCACAGTGGTTAAGGTGGTCAGCTGCCGACCAAAAGGTTGGCGCTTGGCCGGAGAAAGATGTAACAGTCTGCTTCAGTAAAAACTGACAGCCTTGGAAATCCTATAAAGTCACTATGAGTCGGAATGAACTCTGAGATAGCTGGTTTTCCTAACTCATAGAGTCAAGGTGAAGAGCAAAAGAAATGAAATGTGAATACATTTGGAAAAGCTTATTCTACCAAATGTCAATGTTTAACTTCTCCTTAAAGTAGGTAATTGCGTTGCTCCCCACCCCCTTTTTCCCTTCCTTCTTTGAACTGGAAAGTCTGTTCTTCACACAGATTCTTGGAAGGCAGTAATACTGGTTAATATAAAATGTATGATTTAAAACTTCTTTCCTCCAGCGTCCCGAAGAAGGGCACCCCCCCTGGTGACAGCGGCGCTCGGCGCCAGAAGAGCCCCTCCCCTCAGCCTCACCCCTCTCACACAGGGTTGACAGCCGTTGTCGCACGCTCTAGCAGCGCGAGCACAGTTCTCTTATCCCCCGCGTCCCGGGCTGCGAGACTGCGACGGGGCTAAACACTTGGCCTTGCGCAGCCTGGTCTAGCCCTGCGTCCCATGGACCCCTTCAGGTCCCCGCCTCTCGAGAGTGGCAAGCGCTCACCTCCCCGAGAACCAGGCCTTAAATCCTGCCCTCGCCCGCCTTCCCAAAGAAGTAGGGGTAGCGGTGACACGCGACAGGCGTGTGGCTCAGGAGCTTACAGGACCCGAGCGCGCTCACCATCTTACTGGGGAGAGGGAGGTCTGCGAATTGTGAATTGTCATTTATTGGGGGGCGGGGGCAGAATCTGGGAATAAAAGCTTCAAAGACTTCAGAAGAAGCAGCGTCAAATTTAAAAAGAAAAATCTATCCGTCAACTAACCTCGGAGGGCGGTGATTCCGATTACCCACGCTGGCGCCGCCCGGAGTGCAAAACCAGTGCCCAGAGGCTCTCCGCAGCGCTGGCCTCCTGGGTCAGGAAAGGGCCATGCACACACCGCTGTTTGCGCAGGAAATGTGTCAGCAGCCGAGCACCACCCGGCTGCGCTATCGGAAGCAGGCGCACGGGGCACCGGTTGGCGGAGCGACCCTCGTGGCCGCTCCAAACCCGCGCAGGCCGAGGCGTGCATGTGGGTGGGGGGCCGGGGGGTTCTTCCCCACTGAAGTCATGGACTTGGCTTTCTCCAACCCGGACAGCGCGCAACGTGATTTCGGCCAATAAGGGGGGGAGGGAGTACACAATGTGTTTCTTGTTACGGACTCCAAAACCCGAGCTTCGGGTTCTGCTTTTTGTGCCACATTATAATATTAAGATGTAGTTTAATCCCGGACAAAACCGCCCTTGTTGCTAGCTGGAGAGGGCTGCTAATGAATTCCCACATACGCTATTGGGCAAACAGTGGGCGGCCTGTGCTTAGCAGTCCGCAGCCGCGCAGTTCGGAGCTAGCAGCGGCCCCGGGGGCGCGCGGCCGGCCGGGGCTTCCCGTGGCAGCCGGACGGGGCGGGCACAGCTGCGCCGCCGGACGTGCGCGCCTCCCGGGTGGCGCAGACTTGGAGACGCCAGCCACCGCGCTCCCGCCAAGTCGCTGGCAGCTCGGGATTGTTTTCCAGACCTTATCTCTCGCTCAAGTTAATTTTCTTTTTAATTTGGTGACCGGAACAAAAGTAACAGGAAAATCCTTTGTGAAAGCAAAACTCAGCCACAAATCGGTGCACTTCACAGCATTTGTAACTAAATATTTGCAGTGCTGGTAGTTAAATCTATCTCTCCGCAAAACTTCTCAGACTGCTTTCTTTGAACGGAGTTGAAAAGCGATCTCCCTAAAAGAGGATCAGAGAGTTGAAAGCAATTGGATTTAGCACGGCGTTTTACCTGGTACTCTTAAAAATCTTGGGCAAACGACCTCGCTGGAATCCTAGAAGGGATCGTGGAAGGACCGGGGAATAATAAATAGAAAGCCATTTTAGTAGAAGTGCTTTGTTAATTAAATGTATTAGCTGTGTGCAAGAAGTATAAGGTTAGAAAGATCTTCAAAACATACCCAAAGGGTGAAAAATACACATCCCCTTGTTTTTTGTGGGTTTGCACACTCTCTTCCCCTCTTTGCCCCTCATCTAAAGCTGTTTTAAACCCAAATTCGGTTATCTGATTTCAGAGTAAGGGCTCCCTCTTGCCAAGGTATTAAATAAACAAGTAAAGCAAAAACTTGAACCCTTATGTAATCCAGATGCTGTTTCCTCGAAAACCACAACAAACTCTGCTAAACCAGATAACAGAATCAGGAACAGTTGCCCCCCACCCCCCATTTCTGTTCCCTCCTGCCCAGGAAAGATGATAAATGATTCCTATTAACACTCTAAACAGCAGATGAGCACCATTGAGGGTTCCGGATGCCCTAAACTGTCCGAGAATGTTGGCATCTGGTTCTTAACATGGAACTTTCCCTCAAGATAAACCCAGGACGGGGGAGGCAGTTAGCGTCTGTGGGCTGACTTGAAAGTTTCTGGCCTCTTGATCTTCTCAGTTGAAAATGCAATACTACAAAGGATACTAAATCTGGACACCCACTTTGTAGTGGTAATGAAGTAAACCAACGGTTCCCGCTCTTGGCTCTGAAAACGACCCAGGGTCTAGGAAACCCGGAGCCACTGGACAGAGAGCTGGATATCCTCCCATCTCTTGGGGTGTGTGTGGTGGACTGCTCTGGAAAAGTCTGTGTGTGTGTATATGTGTACATATATATATATTTTTTTTTTTTTTCAACTTCTAGGGGTTGCGAACAGGAAGGGGGCGGGGGAAGAGTTCAGGATTAAAGTCATCCCAAGCAAGGACCTCGAGAATTCAAAGGAATAAAGCTAATTTATCCGCTAAGAAAGTGATCCTCTTTGCACTCCACCCTTCCCTTGCTCCGAATTCCCATCAACAAATGCCTTGGTTGCAAAAACAAAACCTTTTGCAAACTCTTAAGCCACATTACTGCCTCCTTTAACAAAAGGAAGATTTCTTTCTTCTCTCGCTCAGCTTTTTTTTTTTTTTCCCTTTTTCTTTTCTGTCCTTCCTTCCCACAAATAACAGGAAACTTAAGACACGCAACTGGCTGCAGGTGCTCGTGGGCCCTGGAGCAGCCAAGGGCCGAGGTGAGGCTCGAAACTGCTTGGGTCTCCGCAGGCATTGATCAGCTGGGAGCGCGCGCTGATTGACAGCTGTGGTTGCCATGGTAGCCGCCTGAGCGGCGCCGCGAGGACAAGGCTGGAGGGCGGCGGTGAATGGGCGGCGTCACGCGCCTGGCGCCAGAGAGTCTGCTCCGGGGCTCGCGGCTCCGACTCCGCCGAGGCCTGGCCCGCGCGCCGCCGCCGCTGCCGCTGCTGCCAATTCATCACCTGTCAGGGATCACTCAGGGGGTCACAGGCGAAATGGACACAGCTGTGAGAACAAAACCAGGGGGAAGAAAGGAGAGAAATCCCAATTGCGCCAGATGTGCAGAAAGGACCTTGAGAATTCCACTCCCCCCGCAGACTCCTCCCCGCCCCCCCATTGCATCACACAGGGATTGCAAAGCGGGCTCCGGCCCCCGCCCGGGCTCTCGCGGCTCAGAGCTGCTTCTGATTACAGCCGACGGGGCCTGGACGCAGATGTGAGCCGCCACGGCAGTGCCTGGAATAAAGACACTGAATAAGTAAGTTCTGAAATGTGAAGGTAACTTCCAGACCATTTTTTTTTTAATGGGGGCGTCTTAGTGGGTAAGCCAGGGGGACAATGTTTCCAGCCCCCACAGGAAACCCTTCACACCTTCCCACCACACACAGATTTTGCAAATCCAGGACGCTTTTTCCAGATGGGACCATTTGAACTTTAGTGATCTCAAATACAAACACATAACACAAATTAACAAATTTTAAATGCCTTTTAACCCAACAGAAAATGGTCTAATAGGATCCCCGCCACAAAAATAATTTTAAAGATAATTTTGTATTCAGCTTGCTGAGACAAGATATGCTAGAACTCGGGGTCCCCCCCCAATCATTAACTTATACAGCTTCATAATACCCTTAAAATGATCTTTAAAAGGGTAGCATGCCAGTAGACTAATTCAGCAATGTCAGGCACACTGTGCTCCGACATGGCAGCTAAACAAAGAAACACCAAAAAACTTTCACCATATTTAGCAATTTTACTACATCAGGGTACAAAAATGAACCTGGGAGAAGGCATTGCCTAAATCAGCTCTGCAAGTGTGTAAAGTAATACCACACGATAATCATTCGAATCAGTCCAGGCCCTCTGTGTTGGGATAAGTGAGGCTGGCAGGGATGTTCACATACGATGTCCTTGGAAAAAGCCAAGGAATTCATCAATATCACACAGCCTCAGTGTCCAAGAATCACAAGTAATAATGTGAGAATCCCAAAGATGTTTGTTTACGTTGGCTATTATTGTAAAATAGTCGAAGTATAACATCATGAACCAAAATAGTGTCAAAACAAAATCTGTTCCACTGTGGCACGTGTGTGACAGAAACACATGCACACAAAGTACATCAAAAGACTCGAACTGTGAGGGGACTCGGATAGTAAATGATTTCCAGACTTACTATCAGAGGAGACTTCCTTGATCGAACACCGTCAGGGACAGAATTGCAGGAGGCATTTGTATCTTAATGAGTCTGCAGTGCCTATTACTGGGGCATTTTACTCTAGTTTTGAGGAATCCATGCATGTCCATCCACCAGACTGCAGTGAGGGAATTCTGTGAAAGGAGCATCAGCTTCAATATCACCTACTTTGCTACCCTGAGGACAAGCCTTGGGGCACCGGGGCTGTATTTGGGCCACCAGAGAACACCATGCCTACCAGCTGAGGAATGAATGAATCATTAAGTGCAGGACAAATTACTCTTTTCTCTCTGAGCTTTGCCTTAGGTCTCCAGTTCTGTCCCCTTCTCCTTTCTTAAATGGCAAGGAAATGAAGATTATGACAAGTTAAACAAGATGCAGATTTATGAATGTTCTATTTTCTAGTTATTGTATTCTAATGATTTTCAAAACACAACTGATCTACTATGGTCTTAAGGTAGAATTACATGTGAAGTAACTGAAAAGTAATAAATAATTACAAACTTTTTATTTAGACTGAGTGTGTCAGAGTGCATTCTTAAGTTAGGATTTACAGCAAAAACACAAACCAAAAACGGACGCTTACTACTTCAGTAGTGCTGAGAAGATTGAGAACCTCATACATAACAATTGATAAAAAATAGTATGATGATGCCAATCAATAGGTAGAGCTATCTACATACCGTGAAGTTTTAGAAATATTGTCAGTGCTAGAATGTGACACCAGAAATAATTATTTGTGCATAATTAGTCACATTTTGCCACTTACACCGAAGGGCGTAGACTAGGAGCCTTTCAAGGGCAATGCATGTAAACGCAGTTCCAATATGCATATTCTCGTAATGATTTCCAATTAATAGGATCATTAAAATAGCCTTGTCCTGTTCTTGAAAAGGAGCACATAAAGACGCCTCCTGGAACTCCTCAGGCATCAACGTTGTTAGCGCACAGTTTGCAATAAATACTCATTTTACTGCGTTTTACAATAATTCCTCCCGCTTTGCTCCAGTTTGCAAAATCCCACACTAAACCTGTCATTGAATTTGTGTGGATTTTTTAAAAGTTTTTACTTCTCTTAAAAGACCGAATTCACGTCATTATTCTACAGACGTCATTTTTCTGTAGCAACCTTATTTGCATTTTCACTTTCTTCTGAAATGCTTTCTATCTTTCTTGATGATATTACGTGGGTTGCAGTAAAATGGGGCTTTCCCTCTGCTATGTTGAACTTCCCGTGTCACTGATGAAAGCTCAACGGCATGGAAGGCTCCGTTGGGGCACACTCTTACGGTGATGGGACTGCTGGAGTTGTGGAATTCCTGCCTACCTCACCACTGGAGAATTAGAAATGCACATGCTTTCCTTGTCCCCCTTCTCCCCAGAGCGGCCCCGCGCCTCTTGAGCTCCGCGCGTACAGTACTCTATTTACCGCCCCAGCTGGCTCCCGGTCCGCCCACCCCGCGGGGATTGGCTGCGAACGCGGAAGGAGCGAGCGCTCGCCCTGCTCCTACGCTTGCCAATGGGGGCGCACGATAGATCTGATGGACATACCACCTTTTACCAATGGGAACAAAGGGAAGTCCGATTGTGTCGCACGGGTGAGTGGTGATAAAAGCCGCCCCGCCAGAGTCGCGGCTCCATCCTGAGCTGAGCTCTTTGCAGAGTAAAGGTAGCTGAGCAGGCGGCGGAGGCGGCCTGAGCTCCAGGTTAACTCCGTCTGTTTTCATTTTCGGTCTGTCTGCCCACCCGCATTCAACATGAAAGCGTTTAGTCCAGTGAGGTCTGTTAGGAAAAACAGCCTTTCAGACCACAACCTGGGCATTTCCCGGAGTAAAACCCCGGTGGATGACCCGATGAGCCTGCTGTACAATATGAACGACTGTTACTCCAAGCTAAAGGAGCTGGTGCCTAGCATCCCCCAGAACAAGAAGGTGAGCAAGATGGAAATCCTGCAGCACGTCATCGACTACATCTTGGACCTGCAGATCGCCCTGGATTCGCACCCCACTATTGTAAGCCTCCACCACCAGAGACCGGGACAAAACCAGTCTTCGAGGACGCCGCTGACCACTTTAAACACAGACATCAGTATCCTGTCCTTACAGGTAAGCTCTGTCCTCTGTTCTCTCAGCTCCGCTGCCGCGCGCTCCCAGCGATGATCTGAGCTGTCACTGATCGGTCCGTTGTTGAGACCGCTGTAGACGGTAATTTGAAGATTAGCTAATTAACTTTATTTTCTTAAAAACTCTGTAGGTTGAGTTGTGCATGTAATTGCTAAGTTCTGACATCTTAATGCTATATCTTTTGAGTCTGAAATGTAGAATAAACATGTGTAAAGGAACTTGGTGCTTTATGGACCACTTAAAAAAAAAAAAAAGTCTTCCTAAGATACCTAACATTTTATCCTCTTTATTTCGCAGGCTTCTGAGTTCCCTTCTGAGTTAATGTCAAATGACAGCAAAGCACTTTGTGGCTAAATAAATGGTGAGTGTTTGCTTGTGCCTTCTGTTGATCAAACTACCTCTTAAGTGTCTCTGTGCATGTGTGTTTCTCATTTGCTTGTGTGAGAGTGGTTGTATTGGTAACATTAGTTTAGTAAATGAATGCTTAGTTCCTTGTATTACACATACTACATTGTCTTACTATATATGAAGGGGCTTCTGGTTCTGGCTACTAACATCACAAAACATTTTCCTTTAAAAAAAAAATGCCAATAACTTACTATGAAGGTGGCTGAGGAAATGTGTATTGGCTTCTGTAGTACACATTTAATGTCTTGGCTACTATTACTCTGGTACTATGAGGTACTAACCTCCACAGTAATTAATCTTATCACAAATTCCACAGCCATCCTCCTTTCCTAAAACTATAGACCTCTGGGATTTCAGCTAGCTGATGATTGTTACCCTGTCCCTTAAGCCCTCTGATGTGGAATCGCGTCTTCCCTATCTGTTATGTTAACTAAAGGGCTGTTTTCAATCAAATAATTGTTAACAAGCAGCAGACTGGCGCCTCTGAGTACTGCATTTGGAGATCCAAATAAGAGATTGCGTTGAGAAGTTTTTTCCCTTGAGTCTGTTATTTTAATGTTTAATTTGCGATGTCCAGGCCGTGTATGTGTGTTGCATCTGGAGGCCAGGGTTTGCCCAATCTTTGAGTGTTTGGTTAAATGCTCAAACTGTGGTTTCCTCTCCTCGCCAGTCTGCCTGCCTCTGTGCCCTTAGGTTACATTCTCCTGAACATGCCTTTCTCTCCCAATCTTTTTGCAGGTGTTCATGACTTTTTTTCCTTTGCACAACAACAAATCCACAGGATCTTTTAAGGCGCTGAACTTAATTTTTCAACCATTTCACAGGGGAGGACAACAACAAATTGAATGGACCTTTAAGAAAAAAAAAATGGAAGGAAAACTTAAATGATCCTCTTCCCCAGAGTGTTCTCTGACCTGGACTGATAGTAGTTATTTATGAAAAAGACTTAAATGCCCTTTCTGCAGTTGGAAGGATTTCTTTATATACTATTCCCACCATGGGGAGCGAAAACGTTAAAATCACAAGGAATTGCCCAATTTAAGCAGACTTTGCCTTTTTTCAAAGGTGGAGCGTGAATACCAGAAGGATTCAGTATTCAGTTACTTACATGAAGTCTTTTGGTCAGAAAATTACCTTTTTGACGCAAGCCTACTGAATGCTGTGTATATATTTATATATAAATATATATATATATATATATATTGAGTGAAACCTTGTGAACTCTTTAATTAGAGTTTTCTTGTATAGTGGCAGAGATGTATATTTCTGCAAAAAAAAGTGTAATGATGTACTTATTCATGCTAAACTTTTTATAAAAGTTTAGTTGTAAACTTAACCGTTTTATACAAAATAAATCAAGTGTGTTTATTGAATGGTGATTGCCTGCTTTATTTCAGAGGACCAGTGCTTTGATTTTTATTATGCTATGTTATAACTGAACCCAAATAAATACAAGTTCAAATTTATGTAGACTGTGTAAGATTATAATAAAACATGTCTGAAGTCAGTACCTGCATTCTGAATGATTTTTAAGTCTCTATCTTTCCTGTATCTTGTCTTTTATTCAACTCCTTCTCCCTCATCTATTCCCCACCTCTACCCCCTAAGCCTTGAGCCTACTGTGTAGAAAAAAAGAGTTCCTTTGGGCCAAAGGACTAATGCTGCTTTTTAGGAGCATTGACCAGAACTTGGAAGGCGATGAACAAAAGTTTCTCTGAGTCTTTAAGAGACCAATTATTAGTTCTGTGCCTTGAGTCCGAGTTTAAATACAGGGCTGTGGATTATGGTTCCTTAAAAGCCTAGGTAACAGACTAAGGGAAGGTCTACCTATTTTAGTAGGTAAAAACACTTTCCTGGAATAAATGAAACTGCTTGAAAATCCTGAGGAAGAAAGACTACAGAACTCAGAACATAAGATTTATAGAAGGGCAAAACACCCTGTTAGTGATAACATTTTTAGCTGTTCTGTTTGTCCATTGGAATTAAGCAGTAATATAGCCCTAAACTTATAAGACTTTAAAGGCCTCCTTAATCTTACTTCCTTCACCCTCTTCACATACTTCCTTCACCCTATAACTAACCAGGCCCCGAGGAGACAACGACCAGGCTGGGCTGGCTTTCCAAAATAGGTGACTATTAATCGGCCCTTCACCCTTGACTGCTGTCCCTGGACTGCTTTGGGAAAGAAGTGTGTGTGTGTAGGGGAGAAAGCCCTTTCAAATCATAGGAAACGTACTATTTACATTGGTATCCTCCTGTGGCAAAATTTGGACGCTGCTTTAAAATGTTTTTAACATAGATGTGTTTATAAAAATTCTCCGTAGGAGAGGTTCTGGAAGGCTGATCTCAAGTGGATGGGAACTAGAAAAGGAAGGGAATTGGACCCGGGCAGGGAGGGAGGCTGGGGCTATCTCACCTTGGGGTACTTCTCCTGGACCAGCAGGTGTTTGGGTGGCGCCACCCTGTCTGCACCGGCGGCAGCATTTCCCAGCCCCTGACACCAAATCCATCACCTGCCAAGCGCTAACTGCAGTAAGCGGGGAATTGGGGGAAGGTCGGCCTGAAGCTCTCAACTCAAACCTCCTGGAGCTCCCAAGCTCAGGAGCGCGGCCGGGAGGCCGTGTGGGGAGGGCCGCCCCGTGCGAACGGCTCGCCGCGCCGGGACAGCAGGAGCCGCTGGCCATTCCCGGACGCCCGGCTCCCTCTACCGGCCATGCCCGGAGCAGGAGAAGCGGCTTCTGCTGAGCCAGGTTCGCCCGTGGTTCCTCTAGCCTCCGCTGCGACCGCTGCACCCGGGCCCTTCTTCCTTGAATTCCTCCTGGAGAAGTGCAGCAGGTCGGGAGACGTGGAGGCCTGACACCTGGGCTGCTCGGGCAGCTCACCCAAGGGCTTTGAACTGGTGGCGTAGTGCCTAAGGCATTTGACTGCTAACCAGAAGGCTGGCAGTTCAAACCCACCAGCCACTGCTCAGAAGGAAGATTGGGCAATCTACTTCCGTAAAGATACTGCTTTGGAAACCCAAGGAGGGGTCGGGTAGCTATGAGTCAGATCCGACTCGATGGCAGTGAGTTTGGTTTTGGTTTTGCCGAGAGGGCTGCTAGAGGTGCACACCACCCTCCTCCGTACTAGCAGGTGTGAAGGTTAGATTGGACCCGTAGGTGAACACAGACTGATGTGGAAAGTAGTCATTGTTGTTAATCATAACCTCAGGGGGAAGCGCGTGGCCTCTGGCTGCAACCCTGGGGCGGGAAACCAGACCAGGGCCAAGCCAGAGTACTGAGTTCATCTCTATGTAGATCTCTTTTCAGAATTCTTAGCTGATGTCCCAGGCACCTGTTCACATCTCTGGTCAGAGCGTGCACTCACGAGTCATTAGTCAATGAACCGCTACCCTCCACGGAAGACAAGGCAAGGGCGGGAAACACAAGGAATAGCTTCCCTATCCTTTACTCTAGGGGACAGTGCAGGTGAGGGAGCAGGGAACAAAGTAGCAGAAACCATCCTCTCGGCTTGTCTCTCTCAATCTCTGTGACAACTACGGGCTGTTTGATGAAAGGGAAGCAAGTCGGGGTTTGCTCGGATGAGCATGAGTGGGTTTATCTGTTGGACGGTCTTTTGCTAGGCCAGAGCCTAGTTCGGTTTGTTGATTTTTCCGGGGAAAACTGTGAGACAACATGGCGGGGGCAGGACTCTTTCAAACTCCTGCATGGTCACTAGAAGCGAGGAACTGTTTATAATATTTTGACAACGAACCAAAATAAAAGCATCAGAATTAACGCAGCACCTTTTGGAGCTGGACTTCTTAAAAGCACAGCCGGGCTCTTCAAAAGGTTTAGTTGGGTGGCGCGGCTGGTGGAGGCCGGGCGCCACCCTCTGGCTCACGGGAAGAAGGCGGCTGACAAACGAGTTCATAGTTTGTGGAAGTAAAGGAAGTGAGCACGATGGAAATACAGCCTTTAAAAATTGAACGATGCTATCGTGAGATATCATGTCTCCAGCATTTGTGCACAGCTAGCATTATATAATTATTTCCACATAAGATACCATTTCATTTTTACTGTTCCATAACAGGATTCCCTTTTGCTTATTACTACCTACACTAATGTGTAAATTATTGTATCATATCATTAATATCAAACGCAAGTAAAATTTTGCTGAAGATAATTCAAAAACAGTTGCAGCAGGACAGGAAACTTCTAGAATTCAAGCTGGATTCAGAAGAGAACATGGAACAAGGGATGTCATTGCTGGTGTCAGATGGATCTTGGCTGAAAGCAAAGAATAACAGAAAGATGTTTACTTGTGTTTTATTGACTATGTAAAGGCATTCAACTGTGTGGATCATAACAAATTATGTATAGTATTGTGAAGAATGAGAATTCCAGAACACTTAATTATGCTCATGAGGAACCTGTACATAGACCAAGAGGCAGTTGTTGGAACAGAACAAGGGGATACCACATGCTTTAAAATCAGGAAGGGTTGTATCCTTTCACCATATTTATTCAATCTGTATGATGAGCAAATAATCTGAGAAGGCGGACTGTATGAAGAAGAACGCGACGTCAGGATTGGAGGAAAACTCATTAACAACCAGATGACACAACTTTGCTTGCTGAAAGTGAAGATGACTTGAAGCACTTACTGATGAAAATCAAAGTCTTCAATATGGATTACAAATCAACATAAAGAAAAGAAAAATCCTCATAACTGGACCAATAAGCAACATTATGATAAATGGAAAAAAGATTGACGTTGTCAGGGATTTCATTTTACTTCGATCCACAGTCAACACCCATGGAAGCAGCAGGTAAGAAATCAGATGTCACATTGTACTGGGTAAATATGCTACAAAAGATCTCTTTATATTGTTAAGAAGCAAAGACGCCCCTTTGAAGATTAAGGTATGCCTAACCCAAGGCAAGGAACTCTGGTAACATAGTGCCTAAGGCACTTGACTGCTAACCAGAAGGCTGGCGGTTCAAACCTACCAGCCACACATGGGAAGGAAGGTTGGGCAATCTACTTCCGTAGTGATACTGCCTCAGAAACCCAAGGAGGGGTCATTATGAGTCAGGTCTGACTTGATGGCACACAACAACAACAACAGAGTAGTAGATGGAGCTCTGGTGGCATAGTGGGTAAGGCATTTGGTTGCTAACCTAAAGGTTGGCAGTTTAAATGCACCAGCTACCCCTCAGGAGGAAGATGAGGCAATCTACTTCCACAAAGACTGACAGCCTTGGAAACCCAATGGGAGCGCTGTAAGTTGGAATTGACTCTACAGCAGTGGGTTTGGTTGTTTTTGGTAAAGTAGTAGATTACATTGATTTTTTTCTGATAATGAACTAACCTTTCATTTCAGAAATAAACTCTATTAAACATGATGTATTATTACTTTTAATATACACTTTTGGATTATATTAGCCAATATTTTCTTTGAAAAATTTTTTTAATGCCAATTGAACTTGATACCCCTGGGACTATGATCTTGAGTTCTCAGGCCCAGGGACTCACTCCTTCAAGGTGTTTGCTTATGGCTAAGAAGTTTTCAGAACTTTGCCCCCTGTTAGCCCTACTATGTATATGGATATTTTTACATCACACACAAATATGTAAGTAGAAATATCATCAGCCAAATGTATATATTTGACCATGGATATAGTCCTGTTGACCTACCCGAACCTGATCATCTTGCTTGTCTACCTATGTATCCACTTACAGATTAATGTTTGTTATTAATGATAATGCAGTATTGTGTATGTAACTGTGTTTGCCTTTGTTGTGTGTAACTTTTGCACACCTTTCTGTCTCTTTTTTTTTTCCTTAGTGATAATGTGCTAGTCACCCATGTTTTGTATATTGCCTTTCCCTTCACCCAAATTAATAAATGTCTCTTACCTAAACTCTCAACCAAACTCACTGGCATCAAGTAGATTCTGACTCATAGCAACCCTCACTGGGTTTCTAAGGCTATAAATCCTTAAGAAAGCAGACTGCCCCATCTTTCTTACGTGGAGCAGCTGGTGAGTGTCTCACCTAGTTATCACTTTTCCCTTCTTTGCCCTTCCATCCCTGGTAACCAACAAAAAAAAGTTTCCTTCATATGTAAACCTTTCCTTGACTTTTGTTTTTTTTAATTGTGATTTGGGTGAAAGTTTACAGAGCAAATTCATTTTCTATACAATAGTTCATACACATTTTGCTTCATGACATTGACTGCAATACCCATCATGTAACAGCTTTTTTCCTATACCCTCCCTCTGGTTACCCTTTCCCTGTGTCCTTCTTTCCTATGCATCCCTGCCCTCTGAGGTATCTCCCTGTGCAAATTCTTCCCATGGTTGATTGTTTTAAGGTACTTACCTGGTGTGAATGTTCACCATATATGTCTGCCTGTTGTTTGGCTAAGGAGCTATGGTGACATAGTGCTTAAAGCATTTCACTGCTAACCAGAAGGTTGGTGGTTCAAACCTACCAGCCACTCTGCAGAAGGAAGACTAGGCAATCTACTTCTGTAAAGATTTACCACCTTGGAAAACCAAAGGTGGTCACTATGAGTCAGAATCAACTCGGTGGCAGTGATTTTGATTTGGTTTTTGGTATTGTTTGGCTGAAAGCCATGGGAGTGAGTTCATTTCTAAGCCCAAGGGCCACTCGGGGCCATAGTCTTGGGAGGTTTCACCAGTCTCTGTCAGAGCAGTAAGCCTGGTCTCTTTGATAATTTTGAGTTTTGTTCTACATTTTCTCCCACTTTATTCAGGATCTCCTATTTTGATTCTTTTCCAAGTGGTTGACAGTGGTAGATGGGTGCATCATCTTAGTTTTTCTGGTGTCAGGGTCATGTAGGCTGAGGTTCACATGGTCCACTAGTCCCTTAGACTAACCGTTTCCATGTGTCTTTGGTTTTCTTCATTCTTGTTCACTTCAGACATGGAAAGAACAATTGTTGCATCTTAGATGGCTGCTTGCAAGCTTTTAAGACCTCAGTCATTACTTACCAAAGTAGGATGTAAAACAACGTTTTTGGGTAGTATGTTATGCCATTTAAGCTTGATGACCCCAACGACCATGGTCCCAGGCCAGTGGACCCAGTGACTCACTCCCTCAGGGTGTTTGGCTGTGGCTAACAAGTTATCATAATTTTGCCCTGTTGTTGTTGTTGTTGTTATATGCTGTCGAGTCGGCCCGACTCATAGCGACCCCTCCTTGGGTTTCCGAGGCAGTGTCACTACGGAAGTAGATTGCCCAACCTTCCTTCCAAGGAGTGGCTGGTGGGTTTGAACCACCTTCTGGTTAGCAGTCAAATGCCTTAGCCACTATGCTACCAGGGCTCCCTTTGCCCTGTTAG
Source organism: Orycteropus afer afer (assembly GCF_000298275.1). Lineage (NCBI taxonomy): Eukaryota > Metazoa > Chordata > Mammalia > Tubulidentata > Orycteropodidae > Orycteropus > Orycteropus afer. The sequence continues at coordinate 9,286,610 of NW_006921612.1, read as the reverse complement.
CTCTATTATATATAGAGACATTCTCTCTGGTGGCATGGTGCCTAAGGCACTTGACTGCTAACCAGAAGGCTGGCAGTTGAAACCCACCAGTCACTCCTCAGAAGGAAGGTTGGGCAATCCACTTCTGTAATGATACCGCCTTGGAAACCCAAGGAGGGGTTGCTATGAGTCGGATCTGACTTGACGGCAGTGAGTTTTGTTTTTTGTGTGTTTTTTTGATAGGACATAAAAATACATATGTAGAAAATCATCTGCCAAACTTTTATATGTGCTCATCGGTATATTCCATTTTGCTTAGACATAGCTGATCATTTAGCCTCTCTACCCCTCTCTATCCATCTGTAGATTAATGTTTGTTATCATTGATAATGCAGTATTGTGTGTGTAAAAGTATTTATTTTTTGTTGTTACTACCTCTTGTGCACCTCTGTCTGTCTTCCTTTTCCTTTGTGTTATTGTGTTGGTCATTCACTTTTAGTATATTGCCTTTCCCATCACCCAAATCAGTGCTTGTCTCTTCCCCATCTAGCATTTTTTTCTCCCTTCTCTTCCCCTCCCATCCCTGGTAATCAACAAAGTAAGTTTCCTTCCATGTGTAAAATTTTCCTTGACTTTTTATAAAAGTGAACTCATGCAATATTTGTCCTTCTGTGATTGACTTATTTCACTCAATGTTCTGGTTACCTAGTGCCATTCTGACAGGAATATACCGCAAATGGGATGACCTTAATAAACAGGAGTTTATTCTTACAGGAGTTTATTCTCTTTGGAGGCTTTAAGTCCAAGT